>NW_024609835.1:81564242-81762096 GCF_016920785.2 Ixodes scapularis
AAAGGTTCGCACAACTCGCAACCATGATTCTAGGCAAGATGACTGAATGAACTGTTGTTACTCTCAAGCGTGTAGCTTATTGGCTCTAATAAAGAAGGAAAAGAGACTACTGGCAAGGCCGAATGAGAAAGAAGAGAGCCATGCAAATTGCATGAGGATAAACAAGAGAAAAAACAAAAAAGAGGTCATAGTTCTCAACTGGAGGGATACGTGCGTCTAGAACTGCGGTAGCAGGAACGCGGACACAAATATGACGAGAGAGCGGTTGATTGCACCGTATTCACACCGTCAGGTACAAATAAAGTTGTAATGCACGTTAAAAAAACGATTAGAAGTTTTATTTTACTTGTTAAGTTTCTCATCTATTGCGCGAACCAGCGCCTTTATTCCGCGTAAACACACAAACTACTTGCTCTCTGTATATTCAACATCCGTTCGTTTTGTTATTCGTTTAGTTATTGTAATTATTATTAATATTACTATTATTATTTGTAATGAAACAGCGGCACACAGCTGCTCGGAGTGCGTGGAGCGAAACCTCGCGCTGTACAAAGCCCGAGATCCCGGGTTCAATCCGTATCTTGTAGTATGTAATGACTACTGCCTAATTTGCATTAAAGACCCTATAGGTTAGCAGTCCTACTGCGGCCTAATTGTTGCTTTAAACTTCCTGAACCAGTAAAACCCTGCAAAAAGGTAGATGGATTTTTAATCTATAAAAGCCATTCAATTTGTTTTTGCCTTTACGCTAGACGTAAGTTTGTTCAGCATGGAATGGCTGATGTAACAACTACGTATCTAATAACTACATACACTGAGTCTGACACTTCTACAACCCTGGGGTGGAAGGAGGACAGTGAGGTAAAGCACCCTGAAAGGGCTACTATAGTGAAAACAAAAAGCCTGAGCAACAGCACGAGAAGCCTGCAGATGGCGAAGAGGAATCGGGAGAATCGAGTTATTTAGAAAAGTTGAGATATCAGATCCTCCCTAAAAAAATATATATATATACACATATTTGTGCACAAACAGAAAAGGAAGATAAATAAAGGGACGCTTCAGCTTCTTCCGCTACAGTTAATCTATAAGCGACACAAGCAGCCATGGAAAGCAGTTATGAACATGTAAACAATTAAACGAAGGCTTTTCGTAAGGGGAAAGTCTTAAGTCAGCTCGCACAGGCCTCGTAGGGTGGCGGGGCAGCAGCAGTAAGAAAACACCTACAACAACGTTGCAGGCTACAACATTGCAGTTTCGTAGAGCAACCTCAGGGCCAACCACTTCATCTCAAACTAGGCAGTCTACTGCACTTTTACCTGGCTGTATTGCTGTCTATAGCCGCCGTCGCCTTGCTACTACATTATCCAAAAGACTGTCTGCAGACAGCGGCTGAGGCGATTTTTTGCTTTTATGACGCCACATTGGTGACGTAAAAACTCTCTGCAGACATGTTCCAAGCATACATATATATCTATAGGAAGCAAACATGCTTAGAACGTGCTGGACGTGTGGCCGCAAATAATTCTATCACCGTGCTGTCATCGAACACTGTGTCTGTTGCGTGATGTACGAGAAGGATGACTGTGGCTTAAAATGTCTCGCACAAAAGCTTACGAGGAATTGGTGAGTGGGTGTGTTAACACACTGTAGCTCGGAGCACGTGGAGCGAAAGCTCACGCTGCAGAACCCAGGAATCCTGGGTTTAGTCCCCGCTCCTGCCCATTTCGACCTGAACGAGTATCGTAAAGACGTCTGGTCGTGACACGTGTGTCATTACTGCGTGGTGCAACTTAAAGACCCCGGGCTGGCAGTTGTACTCCAATGGCCAAAAACGCTCGTCAACAGGGGAGGAACCAGGCGCCCATTGGGACTTGGTTAACTTCCCACCGTCTAGGCATAGACGCAGCACAAATTAAAGCCTACCCTTTCATCTCAAACGATAGGCCGCCAACGGCAGCTGCACCTGGCTGTATTGAGGTCTAAAGGGTCTCGTAGGGGCGTTATTGCAAAACCCTGTAGTGGGCTGTTCAGTTATCTACACCCTCGGTCTTTCAGTTTGATATAGAAGTATAAGACGGATACGGAGTATCCTGGCAGGCAAACTGCACGCACTGCGGGGAAGAAGGACTACCGCGCAACAAAGGCCCCGACAGCCACAACAAACACCAAGAACAGCAACAAACAACAACAGCGGGCTTCGAGCGGAGCACGCGCTCTGATTGGTTGATAGCGCCATACTTGCAAATCACACGCGCATAAATCTCGCTCGTGCATCACGCGAGCGAGCAGGCGCGCGCGGATCTACACACACTCGCCAATCGGCGTGATTCACCGCGTCGGGGGAAACAACCAACGAACCGACAAAAAGAGCCAAGACCGATCGAAACGCCAGCAGCGCAACCAACCGCTTGCATAGATGCTCGGGGAGAGTACGGCACCAGAGGTTCCTTGTTTGTCTGCATGATTTTCTCTCGGCCGGGAAAGTGCACAGAAGCCTCGGCGGCGGCGGACGGGAGACTTTTCAGAAAGTTTTTCCTCCCGACCCTTCGAGACACGTCGTCGGGGATTCAGCGCGAAATAAATTGCTTTCGGAAGCTGCCGCCTTCGCTCTGCGTGTCTTTCCTTGTATTTTATCTCCTTCCGTTTGTTTGTTTCCTTCGTTGATTTTGGTTTCCCCCGCACCGGCAGTATTTCAAAACCCTTTTGCATATATATCTACGGTGGACCGAGGAATAGTATATATTCGTGCGCATGTGGGCAGGCGCAAATGTTCCTCCGGGATGGGCTCATTGAAGTAGCGCGGAGCCGCGGCGCCCGGTGTTTCTTGCCGTTTTTTCTTTTTTTCGCGGTAAAAAAAGTTTTGAGGGCCTACGTCCGTATTCATACCCGGTTTCTCGTGGTTCCTGAGAAACGAGAATGAATAGGCCGGGGAAGAGTGCCGCCGGCATCGATTTTTGTTCCGTCGAAAGAGAAGAACTTGCTTAATAAATGCAAGATGAGGAATCGTCCTTAACATCCATCTGTAGTCTATACGCGTATGGATCTGTCTGGCCCTACGTTTCGTGTTTTGATACCTATTTCAGTTCTGGGCCTTAACCATTCGTTGAGGATCCTGCGGCACTGAGATAGATGAGCGAGAAAAAGTCGAGAAGTTAAAGGGACGGTGCAACAATACTCAGTTAGAATTTTTTTTTTCATTAGCTTATATGCATTAATGGGACCCAAGTGTATACTCGCACGAAACGTCATTGATCGAGAAACTTCTTTGTTGCGGTGTACTTTTAAGAACAAAAGCGAGCGTTTTCTTTCAATCTTTCCTCCGCAAAACTTGATGACGTAGCTTGGAGGTCGCCGTTTTGACAGTGTCTTCTAGTGACGGTACCTGTATGCGGCTCACAGACTGGACCTGAACATTGTGTAAGCACTGAAATCGGGCTCGCGATAATCAGTAGCTCGACAGGCATATGGATAGTGGCTCGTGTCCAAATCCCGCAATGACGACAACAGTCGAACCCTAACAATAGGGACCTTTAGCAAACCGTTGCCGTGCCCCGCGTACCGCACTACCGGAGTCTTCGAAGCATGCTTTTAAGAGCGCACCCTGATGGTACCATGACCGCGGGGCGGGCGCTTAAAAGCATGCTTCGAAGGCTCCGGTAGTGTGGTACACGGAGTGCGGCAACGGTTTGCTAAAGGTCCCTACAATCTGAAACTCAGCGCGTTTCATGTGCTTTGCCAACCCCAGCGCGTGGCTATGATAAACATTGGCCGCATGTAATCGGCTCCAGATCGCGTGGCCGCTTGTTCTGACTGCAAAATAAAACAAAAAAACGCTATTTTTTTTTTTTTTTGACTACCATTGCACGAAGAGAAAAATGAAAACGCGTTTCATAGGTTCTAAGCGTCAGGGATCTATCCTAAGTGGCACTTACGGAACGTACGAAAATAGTTTCACCGCCCCTTTAACGCCCAAGAAATACGAATGCCTCCGCCAGTGTGGCTGCACACGTCAATTCGCGCAGACAGAAATATAAATAAAATGTTTGAACAATCATGAAAAATAAATCACTGGACTGACCTACCGCATCCACGCGAGACCCTAGAAGACACCGCTCAGTGCTTCCCAATACACAGCACAGCGTGCGAGCTTCACGGCACAGCACATGTGAGTTTATCTTCGCTGCAAGCAGGAAACGCACGCTCCACGCGTACATACGTCGGGGTTTCTCGCAACCTTAACGCGCGACTCCGGGTTCCGAGTAAGGTGCAAGCACACAGAAAGTCATACCTGACCTTTACTTCTTTTTCTTCTCTGATCGGTTTATTTCTGTGCTCCGGTCGCACAGACCTATCGCCTTCATATACAAACTGTGTTACTATCATGAACTCAAGCTTCGCGTAGGTTCCGTATCACTAGGGTTCCGCGTTTCCGGTAATTATTTTTATTCAAATTAGAGGGCTATTTATCGGTATTTCTGAGGGTAAAAGGGCTAAAAACAACGTGCAAGTAGAAGAAACGAACAACACAGGGAGCGCTACTTGCAACTGTTCATTTCTTTTACTTGTCCTTTGCTTTTAGCGATCAGAAATATGGATCACCAACTAGCCCAAGTGCATACCCTTCTACTATTTATCGGTGTTTATTTCCCCTTGAATCGGAGTTTTGCGGTGTCTAATTTCAATGCCCGGAGAGAAATCGATGTTTATCAAGCTTGTGTTGTAAAGCGACTGTAAATTTATAACTTAATAATTATCATATTTTCTCCAGTATGCTGGTAAAGATAAGAGAAGGGAACGGGGCAAGGAATGTGGTTTCGGCAGAAAGGCACAGCCGCAAGGACAGTTCAGTGCGGCTGTGTACCGGGTCAACGAGAAAAGAAAGAAAGTAGGATAGAAAATGTATTTTCGTAAAGCTGCCGTTTTTTTGTTGTTTTTGTTGTTTTTTTCTTTCAGGACGGTTTAAATATGATGTTTTTTTCTGTTTTCACCAATTCAGAGACAGCCACATTGGGGGTTATTTTCTGGTGTTTAACGATATATATCGAAAACACGGAACCCTAGTCATCACCAATTTCAGAGGATGAGCATCTCGGCAAAAAGGGGAAAACAGGCAGTGGTGGCACTGATTTGGGGTGTTTAAGGCATCCTTTTTCGGTTCCACAAGAAGGTTTCGAGTCTACCATCTGAAGTATCAGAGCATTTAGCGCATGCTTTCTACTCTGACCGAAATGACAAGCTCGCGTTAACGGAGCGTAAACATAGTTGTCCTTAATCGATGGCATCTGAAGGTTAGATTACAAAACGGTCGATGTACGTCCCCTCACGAGCGCGTCAAAGATTAAACACCACCTCACGGTCAATGTTCAATAGCGTAGATATAGAATTTGAAAACACGTCCAAAACACTAAAGCAATGTAAGTTGTCCTGAAGAACCAACTACTCAATCAGGAAGAAACAATGTAAGAAACAACAGTAGTCAGTGAACGTGTGCTCCAATTTTAGCAATGCCTGCAGTGTGAGTCTATCTTGTAATATAATTTTGGCATACGTTTTGTAAGAAAAAAAAAAAAAAGAAGTGCGGCTCAATGTTGTGCCTCAAATCGCATCTTCCGACTGAAACAACATTTTAGTTGCACAGTAAGAACCCCTCAATGAATGCCTTAAGATGAACTACATAATTATGCATATACGGAGATCAATAGAACTTACACTGTGCGACAAAATTAGTAGGAGCACGACAACGGCGTTTTCCTGCAGCTTAGTCAAACAGGTTGTTGCCGAGCATCAGAGTTTACCAATGCTTTTGATGATGGCCCAAGTAGGCACATTCCACGAGACTAGTAATTTTAGCGACAGCCTTTCAATTCTAGAGAAATCTAACAAAAAACCGGCCGTCGCTTGAGCTGTGCTTACCGGGTTGCACTCTGTACATTATACATTGGGACGTTTTTATTTCACTCCGTGGAATTAAATGTTCAGAGTTTCCCATCTTTGACCATTTGGCACCGATGAGTTAAGGCTAAGTACAAAGCAAATGTCCCACGGAGGTAAAAAAAAAAATAGAATAAAAGAGAGTGTGTCTGAAGGGCTGAACACCGAGTTTTATTCAAAAAGGGGCCTGTAATATTTCACGTTGAAAGTGCTAGATGCATCACTAAGGCGCCTTCTCATCCCGGGAAGGCGCCAAAGAGCGAGCTTAGGACGCTCGCGATTTCAGACGCGTATACGCTACCTTAGCCCCTCACTTCCTTGTCGCAGCGGGCGATCTCTCGAATTCTCAAAGACAACTCTCGCCACACTCTCGCCAGCATGACACTTTCTGTATATTCCCAGGCTTCAACAGCGCCTCCCGAGTGTGCATACGCGCGTGTAAGTACGCTTTTAAATATGCTACATCACTCGTACACACTAGTGGAGTTCGCCATGATTTCCGCTAACGGTATACCACACCCGACTCATTTCTATACGTGCTCCACGTCGAAGCTGCTGCTGCAAGTTCTTTAGATTCTCTGAGCTCCAAGCGTTGCGTATACTATAAAATTTCTCACCACTAGAGAGCGTACATTTAAGAGAGGGAGCAGAGCAAACCACGGAGAAGGTTTGCAGTTTAATGGCGGACGCGTCCCCGCAGATATCGGTCGCAAGCGCGCATGCGCTGCGGGGGGGAAGCAGGCGGAAAGGCGGAGACGCTCGTGTGTGATCGACGCATTCGTCACCCCCTCGCAACTCGTATTGCAAACACGAGTCATAAATCACGTGACCCCTACAAAGCTGTTGGAAACACTCTGATATCTAGGCGCCCTGCCCACCGCAGACGCGGGGGTAGACCATGGAGGTGGGCAGACATCGCGCAAAGCGGGTGCCGTGGCGTTAATCGAGCGGAGCTTACGATATTTCTGACCACTTTATTCCACGCACGAGCTCGCAAGCCGGTCCCGTGACGGAAGACGACGGGAGAAACCGCACCTAGACGAGGACTTTTAGACGGGCGTCCTCTGCATTCCCCTGGACTGTACGGCGCGCACGACTCCTGCGCCGGCTAATGATGGCTAATAGCACCGAGGGGGCGACACCGTCTCTCCCTCCAACCAACTATACATATACGATAAAAAAAAATCGTATTTCTATATAGTCTTATCTTCGGGACGCTGGCTTGCAATTTAAAGTAGGCTCGTTTCTTCAGTAAATCCTACTATAGCTTTTTTCTTCTTTTTTTTTTTTGCATTTTTTAGGGGTATAGTATTCACCACGAACACGTGAGAGTAGATATTGGGGACGATAAATCATCGGAGGTCTTAATGTGCCTACTTAACATGCGAACGCACTGAACTTTTCTTTGGATTCGGAGGATCGGGGGTTAAGGAAGGGGTGTATTAAGTGTGTATGGGGCATTTCTTGTTTTATCGGTGCGTATGTTTTCTTTTGGTTCAGTGATGCCATATTCCGGCCGATATTAATTAACTTTTCCTCCGGTGGGTTTTGAGATATTAGGCAGCGAGGGAAGTCTAAGATCTTGGCAGAGAATAAAGCAAGAAAAGCTTCCCTCCCACTGGCGCGTGTCAGTTCAACGTGAACTATAGACGTGTTCTCACTTTAGAAGCATACCAGATTTTATTTCAAATCGCGGTCTCTTTAACAACTATGATAATAATTGCTTGGTAACAGTAATCGTGCGTTCGTATAAAATATAATGGAATTAACAAAATTATTGAATGATTGAATGAATGAATGAATGAAAGTTTAAAAGTAATCGCAAATCTAAATGCTCAATTTCAACTTAGCAAAAGAAACAAAAAAACACAACAAATTGGATAGTGCGTATGTTTATACAGCCTAGACATTAGTCTGCCTCAACGGGCGACGTGTCTACCAGCTGTAGATGAACAATTTAGCCAGTGCAGTACAATCGCTAGCCTGGGCATTATTAACGTGAATCACGCAGATGTGATACACGACCGCACGCCGGTACGATGCTCAACCAGATCGAAACGGGCAGGGGTGTGGATGGAAAGTTTATGAAACACTGGGCATGAATACTTTTTATTGAGTCCTTTGGATCGTGGTGGACTTTACAACGTTGGAGGTGGAAAGAAGTACATAGAATAGGAAGTTCGATTTGCTGGCTCCTCTTGTAATCAATCACATTATTTCCTAATCACGTTTTTACATCTGAGCATATCACCATTGGCAATAACGCACTTCGTCGCTTCGCTGGCCGAGTATGGTCAACGACTCATTGCCGTGAGCTGCAAGAGGCGGCCACTAGCTACAAGGTTCCGATCCGCTTCTTGGCATCATCCAAGATGCCGCACTACAATGAACCACTCTACTAAAAACGACGAGACAGACGTCATGACTCCTTCGAAAAGCGTGCGCAAGGGCGCAACACCTGGAAAAGATGGCGACGAGACGTCGTGCCACTCTTGACGCGAATAACGACAACCAGGATTGAACAACTTTCACTCAAGTAACACATAAAAAAAAAAAAAAAACAGACCACGTGGCATCCTTGTAAGCTTCAAGCCAACGGGATCCAGATCCTTTTGGCAACTAAACCCCAACTCCAGATCAAATTACATCATTGCGGTTACGCAGGAGAAAGTGATTTCACATAAAACCAACAAGGACGGTAGCCTCTCAGAGAATGTGCCATCGGTCTCCTTGGCAAAGAAGCTACTGGCTCTGCAATATCTGGGCAGCGTACAAGTCACTGCACACGTGCCCCAGACGTATTCGAGGAATCCGGGGGAAATCAAGAACGTTCCTCTCGAATACTCTAACTCTGCACTGCTGGAGCATCTACATGACAACGGTGTGGCATTCGCTCAGCGACCAAAAGGCGTATCATCAGAAAGAGGATTGGAGCGTAGAAGAAAAAAACATCTGGAAATTGTCGTCCTAATCTTTCGTGCAGATCGGCTGATGCCTCAGCGGGTATTTCTGGGCTTCACAAGTCACCCAGTCGAGGAATATTTCGGAGCTCCCGTGCAGTGCTTCAGGTGCCAAAGATACGGCCATGTCGCGCAATACTTTGGGGACCACAACGCTGTAAGATCTGTACAGGACCACATCGTTACAAGGACTGCACCAACGATCCCAAAATCAAATGCGCAAACTGTGGCGGGAATCATCCAGCAAATTTTTTCGGGTGTTCACGGAAGGAAGCCGCGTCCACAGAGTTCCGCTCCAACATTCTGAATGAAAGGAATGAAACGCGCCATGTTGAGGCTGAGGCTGAGGTGCCTCAGCCTCAACAAGCGACGTCACGGCAGACCACTTACGCCGACGTACTAAAACACCAAAGGAAATTGCACAGGGAGCATAATAACACGGAGAAACAGTGAAAAAAAAAATCCACCCGGGAACCAAATTAAGGATCTTCTACAACAACAACGATCTCGGCGGGACTGATTAAGAGGCAATTAATGCACAGGTGCAAGCGAGCTGGACAAGAATGGCAATAAAAATCCCCAGAGAAGGCGATTATTTTCCTATTGTGCTTTGTCCCCTTTGTTCCCCATTCTCCAGGGATTATCATTGCTATTGTCGTCGGCACGACGTGCATCGGTCAATATTAAGCCATCCAAAAACTACTGGCTCTCGAAAGCTACACTATCTTCACATCTGCCGCGATCTGATTCTCATCGGCAAGGTGATTTGAGCCAGCAAATGGCTTTAATGTTTCTTCTGGCCACTGGAAGTCATCCTAAAGATATCCCCTCAAGCCAAAAAACTTAAAAAAACTCAGGCCCTTTCTTACAATGGAACACCTGCTACTGTCGTGAGATTATAGTTTAAATATTAAAGAACAAGGTCACTTATAAGAATGCTACAGTGTATCAGTGAAACTCTTTCGTCAGTTAGACGTTACGTATAAATACCACATTATTGTAATATGCGAGTCACGATTGCCAAAGAAGTTTTGATTTTGAGGGTACGAAAAATTTGATTCGTTACGTAAACTGCGGGGGCGTTAGTTATTTATTACATTCCACCTCACGAGGATAACAAGTACATTTGTACAATAGTTTCTAAAGGTCATGCGTCTTTCACGATAATTGCGACATATACAAGTAGGGCGAAATCAAAATTTGATAGACAACTTCCAGAAAACGTTTTGAATGCAGTCCCTCCACCTTACATTATATATAACTGTCGATTTTAATGTCTATCCCCACCTATGGGGCAGTGTTCGAACAAGTCCTCGTGGGAGGTGCCTTTCTGATATAGCGAATATTCATAACCTATTTCTCCTGAATGACAAGTGCCGCATACCTCCACGGAACAAGTAGCAGCAGTTGTCTTGAATTAACGTTTGTGTCGTGGAGCTTGGCATCACATGCTACGTGGCTCAAAGATGTAGAAACACGTCGAAGTGATCATATACCCATTTATACACTAATTTATGGATTCGTCAAGAAAAAAGATTCAACATAATCCAAAAGGTGAACTGACGAGAATTCAAAGAGGCGATAAAAAAAAGTGCGAGAAAATACTAAAATTTTCGGTTTTGAGCATGCAATTGTCTTTTCCGCAATACCATCCACGCAGAGTTACAAACTTCGAGACAATCGAACAGTAATTGATGCTGAGTATGAACGTCTCCGCGCAATATAACGACAGGCGGAAAGACGTGCGAGACGATCTAAACTAACAAAAGATGTTCCTGTGATGAGAAGGCTACAAAAAAAAAAAAAAAAAGTCGTAATTTAAATACGCTTGGCATACGTCAGTACCAAGGATTTTGTGCAGAAATCGATCCCCGAAAATAAATACGAACAATTTGGAAGATTTCCAGATGATTCGAAACAACTCCTTAACGATATCACCCATTCCGGCAACTTTCATTGTCACTGAAACGCTCTGCAAAATATATTGTGACTGAATTTTGCATTTTACCGATGGAAAACTCGTCCCAGCAACAGAATACTAGAATCTACAAGAGCATAATTCACCCGCAGTTTATAAAATGAGCTTGGGCGACTTATTCACTATAGGGGAACTAAGCAGCTCTTGCGTCTGTAAAACCCAAGTCTTGTCCCGGTCCGGATGGCATAACATGTACCTTCTTAATTCACATGGGCGCAGATCTTAGGAATCGGCTGTTAAAAGTTTTCAATCAGTCTTGAACAGATGGAGAAGTTACCGATGCATAGATACGGGCAAGAATTGTTCCTTTACTAAAGCCAGGAAAGTCGTCACTGCTCCTCTCATCATATCGCCCTGTAGCACTTGCAAGGTGTGTGAAAAAAATTGATGGAAAATATCAATAGCCGCTCAGAGTGGTATCTCGAGCAACGAAATGCGTTCCCGAAAATTATGCGTGGTTCACACAGGGGCCGCAGCTCAATATATTACCTTACTGACCTTGTTAGTTTCCTAGAAGAGAAACGAGCGTAACGGCCAAATCCCGATCGCGTCTTTCCTAGACGTGAAAGGAGCATTCGATCGTGTCACGCGTAATGCTATCTTTTAAGCGCAACGGGTAGTTAATGTAGGAGGTGATTTTTACGCATGGATAAAGACTTACATTTCAAAACGTGCAATCTTTATGACGACAGAGGGTGAAACAATCGATCACTACGTCACCCGAGGTGTTTCTCAGGGAGGCGTCTTAAGCATAACAATATTTAATATATTTAATACAGCACTAGTTTTACTTTCCCAGGTGTCACCATCTAACGTTAATGCATTGTTGTATGTACATGATACCTACGTATGGGCATCTTACTCGTCTCGGGTGCAAGCAAAAGGCGATAGAACAAAATAATTTGAGAAGAGGCTTCAGAAATACCTTTTTCACCAAGGCCGTCAAATTTCTGCCACCAAATCAGCTGCCATTGCATTTACTCGACGCATTATGGACCGATATCCCGTGCGTATTTGTGGTCAAACGATACCCTACGTAACTAGACATGTTCCTTGGAGTATACATAGACAGGGGATTGACATGAACACCACATATTGTACATTAAAAAATGCAAGCCGTTTATACTCCCTGTAACGCCGAATTAGGGCGCAGCTCTTGAGGAGGAGGAGGGAGGGGTACTGAGGGTCACGTGTTCTCGGGGGGGGGGGGGGGGGGGGGGGTCACGTGACCTTGGAGGGTCACGTGACCTTGGGGGGTTACATGACCTCGGAGGGTCACGTGACCTCAGCGGGGGGTTACGTGAACCCACAGATCCCGTGACCCCTCAGAGAAATTTTTCCTCTAGATTTAGCGGGGAAATTTTTTCGGTAGATTTAGCGGGGAAATTTTTCCGCTAGATTTAGCAGGGAAATTTTTCCGCTATATTTAGCGGGGAAATTTTTCTGCTATATTTATCGGGGAAATTTTTCCGCTAGATGTAGCGGAGAAATTTTCAGCTAAATTTAGCGAGGGAAATTTTCCGCAAAATTTAGCGGGGATTCACCTAAATTTATTTGAAAATTTTACCGCAAGATTTAGGGGGAAATTTTTTCGCTAAATTTAGCGGGGAAATTTTTCCGCTAGAGTTAGCGGGGAAGTTTACTCATAATTCTCAGCTCGGTTACGCCGACAGCGACGGCGACGACGACGCCGCTCAAGCCGGAAACAGGCGCCTAAAAGCTGCGCTCTAAAAAAAAAAAAAAAATCTGACAAACGTCGTTGGCCTTTCTTGCTTTATTAGGGGCACTACGTGGGGCGCGACAGTACCTGCTCTCCTGAGGCGATACCGGGCTTCATTCTTAGGTCTGTTTCGGTATATAGTCTTCCCATAATTCATGGTACGGGTCAAACAAATATCAAGACAATCAAAAGTATACAAGCACGTGTTATTCGTGCTTGTCTTTGACTTTCGGCTTATATTTCGACCGTGGGCACAATTGCAGAGGTTCGCGACACACCAGAACTCCCACTAATGTTAGAAACATTGAGAGTCAATTTAAGACAGGTTGCAAAACATGACAATCACCATCTTGCCAATAGTGACTTTAAACGACAGCAATCAATCTACTCGAGAGCTCTGTTACGGAGGAAACTCTCACTCTCGGAAAAAACACGTGTATTCTTACACCCTTTGTCCCATATAAGACACCCCAAAACTTCAGTTCGACGTACAGCGCGCTGACATCGAACCGACGTACCCAACTTTGACGAGAGGCTTGATAGTCGTGTGGTACAACTTATTAAAATAGTTAATGTTCCTATGTTACTGACTACAAAAGAAAAAAAAAATAATCGGCGTTGTTCTGGCCCTGCTGCAAAACCTCAGTGTTTTCTTTTTGTGGTCTATGATACGTACTTTAGTTGTTTAATAAGTTATATAGCACATTTATCAAGTCCCTCGTTAAGTTCGGGACCATCTGTTCGACTACATTGCGCTGTACGTCAAACTGAAATATTGGGGTGCATTATATGGAACAGAAGGGTTTAAGACGACATCCTTTTTCAAGAGCGTTTTTTGGCTGATGACCTTGCGCCATTCTGGATTTTTAAAGCGGCACCATGAAGACTTTCTTGTGCCTAACGTCACAGTTGAAATAGATGGAATTAGGAAAAAAAAGCAAACACGCCGATAAATGTGTTGGGAAACTTAGTTTATCTATCACATTGTGTAATCACGTTTCAACGAGCCATGGTTATACCATTGCATCGACAACTTCCGATAGTTCAACAGGGTGTGATGTTGTTCCAAATCATCTCACAAGGAAAACGTTTAAACTTTGCCACAAAACATCGTCTACAGCATCCGAATTAATCGCAATTCACCAAGCCCTGTAAGCTTACGGCGTAGTCAAAGCGACCAAATCGTCCTCGATATTTTATTGAATTTCAAGACATGTTGAGACAAGGGACACAGTGTTAAATTTTAATGGACACCTAGCCACTGTCTCATATCTGGAAACGAGGCACCTGATGCTGGCGCCAAATCTTCCCATTCCCTGACTTCAAGTATCAAAGTACCATACTGAAAATAGGACATATGTTTCTCCAACAATCAATGTTCCATTAATAAAACAAGAAACCCATGGCACATTGGTTCATATCAGTATGCCCCCTCTATGCCTTAAATACACATCTGTAATTCCACACACGAAAATTCCTTCACCGCATTGACCAAGCCACAACGGCAGAGTGCCCAAGTTCTGATCTCATTGAAACAATTCAGCACATCATTTGCGATTGTGATGTCTTCAATGTAGAAAAAAACAAACTCAAAAGTGAACTTGCATTCCTTGGTAACCGGCCCTCTTCGGTGGCAAAGGTGCTTTGTGCCTGGGAAAAAATATTGTTTGTGTTCTAAAGGAAACGGGCCTGGGACTCGTGCTTATAGATGATGAACCTCTGCGTTCGTCAACAGTGCCGTGTCTATAGTGTTTAAGACTCGTAACTTTTACTCGTTTTATTTTCTGCCCTCTCCTCTTTCAACCTCCGCTTTAATATCCTCACCCTCCTTCCTTTTGCACAGAGCTGCCAACCGGGACAATTACCCAGGTTAACCTCTCTGACTTCCTCTTCTGTTCTAACTTCCTTATAACGTTGGAAGAAAAGTGTCAGAGGTTGCAAATAGAGAGGGGTCTAGACTCACTATCCAGCCACTGAATTGAAATGACATGTTACAAGAAAAGTTACGACGATACAATATAGATTGCTGTCAATGATGTCCGGTAACTATAACAGCCATTTCTGGTTTCAGCTGATAAGCGTAGGAGGTATACAAACACAGTGTTATTGGCAGTCTCGTGTAGTATAATTTATCATCCGTTCCAATTTTTTTAAGCGTGTTCGCTTCGCGTATTTATAGTGTAGATGATAACGGGAATTGGCCGTGCAACACGAGTTACTCTCTTGATATCACAGCACCGCTTACAGCTTCAATAAATACTCGCACAGGTAAAAAAAAAAATTGGCAGAGACAATTAAGATTGCTCGCGTGTAGGAATGCGAGAGCCTTCCTACACGCAGCGCATTCCTGCAAGCAGCGTGCCACATCTTTTTTAACACGACGCTCCGGCGGTGACATCACGCTCCGCCAACGTGTAGGCGCATCGAACCCCGCCGGATTCGCGTCAGCTTCCGTGACGAAGTATCCGCGTTACTGTGCTTTTCTTTGTGTATAATTTCTGCGGCGCGTCCGCTTTGATCTTGAGCGCCCTTTCAGGCTCCGCTATGAAGCATCCCGTTGCTGTGATTTTCATTGTGTTCTATTTCTGAGGCGCGTGCTTGATGACCAAAGTCGGTGACAGGCCAAGACGAGAGATGTTGGTGTGACCATCTTTTGGGCACAACGCCGTCGCTTTTTCGCGTAACAAGACAAATAAGACTTCCGCCTTAAAAAAAATACAGAGTAGTATTTGTGTAACTCCGCAAGACGCACCTGAATGTTCAAAGGCACAAATAATATTTGGCACATACGCATGAGCAATGGTCTAGAAATCCAGAGGCCACACATGAGCGTGCACCACCAGGCACCAATAAAACTGTTCGGCTGACCGGCGGGGTCACGATCCCCGCATAGATATGCTTTTCTGTGTTTCTTATATGTTAACCATACGTACCCATACAACGTAATAAGAAATCGTGAGTCAACAACGAAACGACCTGCTTATTGGCCATAGCCTTTGGTTGACGGTGGATCTCGCAAACGGGTTTCATGATAACTAGAAAGCATGCTGCCTTTTCGCTTCACATGTCCTTCATATGTCGTCAGCCTCGTTTCCGTGCGCTTTGCAGGTGCGATAAATTAACATCGATAATGACAACCTCCGGAGGGTTGTAGTGTGACAAGGCCAAGATAGATTCTCCGTTCCTTTCACAAAGTAATAAACCTATATCAACATTCCGGCATTTGGTCGACTATAGCCATTAACTAGAATTATCGCGGCGCCAAACGGCACCAACGGTGCTTGTTTATCCCACTCGTAATTGGAAATGTATGCAGTCCAAGTCTCAAGTGCAGATACTAGTGCTGCCTTGACCCTCTCTCCTGTACGAGAAAATGACTTCCGAGAAATTAACATACAAGCCCTGCACGGAAAATCTCGCGGAATTTTTAATCTTTCCGAATACCGGTACATCGGTATTTTGCGGGAGCGGAAAAATAAAAACATTCAATAATGTTTTTGGGGTGTCGCTTGTGTTTTCCAGGTCCGTAGGTAATTCCTGCTGCAAAGATCCTTCTGAGGCGTCAACGCTCCCTGGCCCCCCTCATGAAATCAGAGTACGTCGGCAAGTCTTCTTTCCGTGAGCGAAACACTTCAGGGTTCACAATCATGTGGCTATAACTGGTGATAATGCCTCTAACATGAAAAGCTAGGAAAAATATCATTATACTTATTTTTAAGTTTTTTTTTAAAGCTCCATTTGTGTTTTCATATCATTTTGCTCTTAGCCCGAGACTGAGGCAGGAAAAGAGGAAAGTTTCAAAGTAGAAGAAAAATGAACAGTCTGGCCATTTTTCTTCTACTTTGAAGCTTTTCTCTTTTCCTGCCTCAGTCTCGGGCTAAGAACAAAATGGTTAACATCTACCAGCTCGCCTGCGCAATCACTATATTGTCTGTGTTTTCATGTTGGCCGCATTGAAAAGTCCCACGAAGCGAATAGCTTCAAAAACAGCCTTGGATGAAATTTATTGGTCAAATTTGGCCTTGAATCAAAATATATATGTGATTTTGTTCTCCAATAGCTTCATTTATATTACTTTGTAATGGAAGACGTTAGGTTTTGTAGGCTGAAGGAAAACCTGACTAAACGGGTTTGAGATTATTAGTTATAACCAGTGGCACTTCGTTAGAAGACATAGACAAACTTTAAATGCAAGCTGCTCCATTATTCGAAGACGATAATATTTCTTACAGTTGCATTTTGCAAATAGGGTCCACGTTGTAACGGAAAGTGCTCCATATTAATTCAAAATGCTGTTGGATTAATTCTAGTGAGACTGGCACTGATAACATGTTTATCTTTTGGTGGCAGCTTCACAGTTGTGACAACACCATTCAAGTTTCTGAAATAGATCAAATTATGTCAACTATGTCACCAATAGCATGTAGCCCGCTCTGTATTTGAAAACCAATCGGTTATCTTCAGCAGACGTCACTGGAACGACTGTGGGAACACAGTTATTGTTCAAAAAATCTTTATTTGTTATGTAAATATTATCATATACCCTTACCTTCTATTTATTATAATAAACTTGTTTTTGCTTTTTGTGACTCTACTGCTTAACAAATGTTTCTGTGTTCTAATTTCTCAGAGTTTGCATATCTGTTTTTCTTTAGAGCAGGAGCGCGTTTCCTGTCTGTGTGGACAATTTTATTTTAAATCTTGCAAGAAATAGACTTTTTCTGGGGACGTTAGAGAAACAGCTGATAAGGAGACTTCCAACTTTGTCTTTTATGGCCATATTATTAGAATGAATTAATTATATTTTTTATTACAAAAAAATGAAATTTGCGTTTGTTTCAGGGGAAAAAATCAATTAATTTGTGTCACATAATGAAAACTATAAAATAATCACATATCTAAAAAAACACTACAAATATCTTTATATCGAAAAAAACGAAATTAAACAAGCACGAGTTTTATTTTGTCAAAAAATAGAAAAAAAAACATTATAATAAAGGAAACCCTAACACCGTGTCTCGAGTGCTAAAAAAAAGTACAGCGATATTTTTTTTTGTAAAAAATAAAAACGAAATTAAATAAGCACGAGTTTTACTTTGTCACCGAACACCGTGTCTCTAGTGTCCCATCTTGCAACAATAGCCCATCGCACGCTAACTCAAAACTGAAAATAAAATAAAATAAAATAAAATAAAAATTTTAATTTATTACTTAATATTTCGACGTAGGCTCGGATACCTACCAGTCTTAAAAACAGTATTTGTTGTTCTGTACAACTTTGCGATTTGCCATATTGTCACCGGGACTGACGCGACAAGCAAGTTTAATTTATTTTACGACATAATTCGCCGTCAAAACTGATCGACGGCCTCTGCATTTTTGTTTCTCTGACGATTTTTCAAATTCTTTATCTTCCACAGCGGAAGACAACTCCCAGGGCCCCGTGAATGAAGCTCCGAGACAAGAAAGAAGACAAAAGAAAGCGCGAAAAACTGGGAAGAAGAGAGAGGGACTCTGAAAATGAAGTCTGCCGAAACGATGACAACACCGCTTCGCGAAAGATTCGATCCGTGTCGACAGAACGGAACAGCGGGGCGATGACAACGACCCCTAAATCACGAAGACCCGCATCGCTGTTGCAGGCTCCCTGAATCTGTCGTAGAGGCGTCACGTTATTGGATGTCCTGGCAACTGGTATCTGACAGGCTGGTGTTGTGAATTTGGCGGGAGCTCTAAAATCACTACAAATGTTAGCGCTCATAAAAAAAATAAAAAAAATTTAACGATTAAACGCGACATGCACAAACAAAAACCGCTAGATTTTGAGCGGTGCATATTCTACCACGGGCTTGTTTGAGGAAAGCGGAACAGGGAAGCAGGTTTCCGCATGTTCTTTTCCACCAATCACTGCCAGAATTTCGTTTTCCTGACGCCCTATACATCATACTAAATATTTCGCCACAAAAACACGAAAAGACGCAGACTCTGTAAATTACGAAGGAGATTGAACAAGGGTTCCATAAAAATTGAGAATGCAGCGCATACGTTTGATTCACGTGTGTTTTTAGCTGAATACTTAATTCGCGGAACAATAATATTTGTATTAAGATCTAAGAGCCGTTTTATTCAGAAACAAAGAAATAGCAGTACTATATTCAAATTTGTCCATCCAGTCATATTTGGAGCCTCGTTGCCATCGGCATGAGAACTGACTTTACGCAGTGCATATTTCGCAGACGACCTAGCTTTTAGAAAGGAGAAAATCACATGTCCGGGGGGGGGGGGGGGGGGGGGTAGCAAACGCAGCATTGGTGTGAATGTTACTCACTCAGTTCTTAGCACGACTTCTTTCTTTATGGTGTTCATAGACATATCTATGGTCTTCTAGTAGTTTATTAGACTCAATCGAATATCTATTGTTCGGTTTGAATCTTCTGCTGTCAGGATGTTTTTTCCGAATTTCCGACACCATTGCCCTTCATCCATTTGTCATTTCATATTCCGTTAAAGCAACATAACCTTATTGTTGCTCTTCTGAGGCAGTAGTGACACGCATAGTGGATCACTCAAATGATCATTATTTTATCTTCCATCAAGCATACTTCACGAAACTCGAGTCGGAACTTTTCTCAGAACTTTGCAAGAAATTCTTCTTCGCTGTGTTGCACTGCATCGTCGAGACGTTAGGAAGTTCTTTTTATACAATAGAGACGCAACTGCTGCTACCGTACATGGCTTGTACTCCCTGTCTACTCCTGGTGTTCGTAAAAACTCTTAGCATATGGTGTAACGTCTTATCGAGATGATCACGATCAAATTCATAAAATAGTTCTCTTCGGTTTCGCGGCTCTTGAACACTTATTCAAATACAAAATGCCCTAGCATGTCGCAATCAGCAAGCAATGTCCAGTGTTGTTCGTTTTGTGACGTTGTGAACATTGTTCCCTTCCCTTTTTCTCCTCTTTCCTTGGTATATAGAGTATTATATACAATTCCCTCGTGACTATCTCCGCTGTGGCGGAAGCAAACTCAACACAAGTTAAGTGCATCTCAGGAATCTTAACAGTATCCACCAGTTTTAGTAACAAAAAAATTATATATATATATCTTTTTCTGTGTAGGAAGATCGATTTCGTTAGTTGCGCAGTGTTCTTTTCACTAGCTACGCTAGACCCACAAAATCTAGTATATTTATTTTTTAATTGTATCGCCACGTGCATATTTACGAAGCCTAGAAGACGGCGCCAGTATAGAACTGTACAAATACGCCATATAGTTTATAAAGGTTCCAAGTTCTTTTGGAAACCCAGCGGCTGCTTCGATGTTGCTGACAAAATGGGATGAACCAACGAAATAACCGCAATATCATTCATGACGTTAAAGTTTCGAATAAAAATGACAAAACAACAGCAACAGCAGACGAATGAAATGTCCGTCTGAATTTTGTTTTGATATCGGCGAAATCACTAATCTTTAGTAATTGAGTAAGTACAACAGTAACAATCTACAAACACTATTTTGTATGAAGTATTTAAACCTCAGGTAATCCCAATTTAACTAAAATAGTAAGATAAACACTTTTTTTTTTATTTCTCCGTTGCAAAAAGTGGATCCTGCATTTTCATTTCGCACAGATAAAAAAAAAATCAAGCCACGTTTCCTTCAATGAAAAAAAACAAAAACACATAAATAAATAGTAAAAGGATGATACAAAAAAAATATCGTTATATTTATACATATATAATCGACATGTCTAGTCTTTAGTTATGTGCTTTATTCAAAGATTCGCTTTTTCGATTGAAAAGAAAAAAAAAAAAAGAACGGAAACAAATGACATAATAAAAGTAAGGTCATCAAGCGAAGGGAAGGAAAAACTGATTACGTGTGTATAATTAATGATCTATTTCTTCCCGCGCTAATGTGAATGCGGATAATCTAAATCCACAACAGATCATCCCAGCACGACTGTTTTAGAAAGGCTTATATTTTGCGATTTTGAGATATTGCGTCTATGGCGTACTGCATATTCCAAAGTGAGGATAGTTATATTCAACGCTAGCGAGTTTTAATTATTATTATTTTTCACTAAACAACTAACTCATAGCTGACTAACTTCGCATAGTACCTAATATTGAAGAAACTTGTTGCGTCATACTTGACAGCTAGTTCCTGAGAGATTCTGCAACTTCGTATCATTTCCGGTAATAACGAGATAACGTGGGTCATGGCCTTATTTAATTGTCTATGTCTATAATGGGGACCTTTTTCTGACACAGATAGCCAATGCCATTTGCGTAAAAAATCTAGCTGGGTAATATAACGAAATCCCCTCGTCACCCCGCCAAAAAAATGCGCTAGAAGTCAAGACAGGACGTTATAAGTGCTTTATGACCAAATTATGCGGATCGGGTTTATCGTTCATAACATTGTCTGGCCCAACTGTCGCGAGTTCCGTTTTTGCGACTACGCTGATTGATTTTTCGCTCGATCAATGTGGACGTCGTCACATTGGGATATATTTTTCTAGTGTCTTAGCTATGTCAAGATTTAATGTCTGGAATATCGACACATATTATTGCCATAAATTTTGTTTTATCAAAGGGGCCTTCGAAAGATAACACAGTTCTGGCAAATTGCGGTGCTAGCTCCCAAGCTTTAATACCTCCAATCTGTCGTCTTTAAACTTTCGTAATGTCGAACTTTTGGTGCAAATATTTTCAAGTAAGGAAATATAAAGTGGTGCACGCTTTTCTCCCCAATTTTTTGAGGGAGATGGAATGCGAATTTATAAAATCTTCGCAACTTTATAGTGCATGTGTGCTTTCAGTAAAATATTATATGTGAAATAAATGTCGTCGTTTGAAAAAAGTTGACATTTTATATGTTAAATCTAGTTGAAACTGTTGTAAACATTTTTGTTTATTTATACGTTGTACCGAACAAAACTCCCCGGAAAGCCTATATTGCGTGAATTTCACTCTAATAAAACTCAAATGTCACGGTATGTATGCCTCGATGCCGTAAAATGAGTTTCTTCCTTAATAATATTTATCGAAGGATTTTTCGTTTATTGGGCACCCCCCGACATATTGCAAATAATTTCTCATGTGACCCTGAATCCCTGATTGAGGATTCAGCGGCTCAATGTGGAACGTCCAAATAAACACTCTTTTTCTCTTCTTGCTACTGCGCATTTGGTCTGGAGTCTTTTGAGACGTGCGCAACAATAGTGTGCAACAATGTGAATGTTTTTTTTGTGTATTTCATAACCTGTCTAGGCGCCACCCGGTTGTTGGCAGGGGCGTGCACTCTTCGTATAGGGGCGCAACGTCTTTCCCTGTTCACCTGCACACCGAGCGGCGCTGCCAACTAAGTGCAATAAATACTATCACTGTCTATACTCACATTGTCTGAAGAGTATGTTTGCGGCACAGTCTGAATTGTTAACCGGCAGATAACGTTAATAGCCTATCTGAGCCTTATTTTATAAACAGACATGTACAATGATCGAGAGATTAAGAAACAAGCAAGCCCTTGATATTAACACTCCTTCCCCGTTTAGCGTTCGTGCTGTTTTCGAAGGACTTGTTCATATATTAGGTAGAGATCCAAGCAGAAGCTCGTAAATCGCAGTGATTAAACTTTGGAACTCTCCAGTTTAGTTTGCAATGCAAATATACACGAACTCATGTCGGTTACGTCACGGCACTGTGGTGGCGCGTCGGGCGCACTTCCGGTCTGGGGCTGTGGGCGGAAGCTGCCATGGGGCACGTGCTACTTCGGGAGAAACCGGACAAAAACCTGCCTTCTCCTCAAAACGCCGTGAATGGGGATTTTCCAAAAGAGTCGTGGAAGGCTTGAAGGTCAGTTTTCATGCGTTTTCTGCCTGCTCGGTTCGTCCGAGAACGTGAACAGGGGCGGTTAAAAAGAAAAAACACATGCCGTCGGACCACGATTGTTTGGGCGGCAAGCACTTTGGATTGAATTCACGGATACTTGTGGTTGTCAGATTTATTTGTTTTGTTCCTATATGAACGCAGGAAAACCGTCAAGTTTCACGGACCACCTGCGAACTAGCTTCAGTGCGTCATCACATTCGAACGGCCGCCTCATCGTTCGAGCTGTCGTCTGCTCTCTCAAACGTTTCTGCTTGTCGTCTGCTCGTTCAAACAACAGCGTCCTGTAGACCAAATGTTGACCCGGTAATTGCGATAACAAGTGCAGACCTCAAAAGACGTTTAAAGGGGCCCACCAACAATTTTCTGACCGGTTTGAAGTTCGCGCTGAAACGGAGCTCCATGAAAGCAGGAACACCGAGGAAAAAAAAATATTACACAAATTCGCAATATTTTGTGAGTTATTAGCAAACTAAATATTGCAGAAAACAACTTTAAATAAGCAAAACATAGCGCTTCATGACGTAAAATGAAACAGTTTAGCGATTGGAGCAAAGCGGTTGGCCAATTGGACGCGAGTTTGGTTGATAGCCCGTCGGCCCGGTCGGCTCGTCGGCCATTAGGCCCAGCTGCAACCATCGTAGCTTTACGATCGGGTTGCCATCATCGATGAATTTACCGGGCTTATCGGATTTTTAGTGCGGATCTGGGCGTCGCGCTGTACGAGGACACTCGACGCTAGCGCCGCGTCTCTGCCTCAGTCCGCTTCGACAGCCGCGGAACACTCGTCTCCCGCAACTCCGCCACCGAAGCCACCTCGGCGAGTAGGAGGGCGAAACTGGTGAGCGGTCCCGTTGGGCACCGGTCCCGTCGACGCACTTCACTCGAACAGTGAAAAGTCTGGCACAGCACTAAAAGAAAATAAGGATTCCCCTGGCTCCTCTTACTGCTTTTAGTTGACCGGGACCGGGGGCGGACAAGTGAAAAACGATGCGCGTTGTGTGCACGGATCACTTGTCGTCTGCTCGCGATGGTACGTCGCGGACGCCGCTGGGAGGGCGCATGAGCGACAAGGCGTTGTTTTTGCCCTTTTTGAACTTTACTTTGCAACTTTATTAGCTCTATAAAAATTACTTGTTAGAGAAACAATGACGGTTAACGTGTGATATACTTTATTTCGTATACTTTATTTCGCTTCAAAATTCCTGGGACGGCTCTCGCCAATCACGAAACCCCAAAAATGTGACGTATCCGTGACGTATAGTGAAAGGGAGCGCCGTTATGCGCGCGCATTCGGCACCTCGCGGCGCCACCGTCGGAGGAGGTGTTTCCGAGTTGTCAAATTAAAATATGATGCGCTAATATTTTCAAACTCTTTCGTTGTCCACTGGGTTTCCGGGACCACTAGCGTGTAAAAACCGCAAAAAGAAGTCGACGCTCAAATACTGTTGGAGGGCCCCTTTAAGTTTGAAGGTTGCTTCGGGTGTTGATTCGGTGTAAACAGTAGATATAAGGAGATGTTGATAATTATTACCAGTGGCCATCACCGACTTGTTATGCCTGATTCACTCGGTCCAATTCTGCTTGCGATTTTCAGTATCGACATCAACATCTCAGCTACCGTTCAGGCTTTTGCAGCCCGAGCGATGTCATGACTGAAAATAGCGAGCAGAACATCATCATGTGAAGCAGGCTTTAGCATCTTTTCTGCTTTGTCCACGCGGAATTAATCGCCGCATGGTACATTATTCACGCCAAGTTTTGCGGTGTAACGAGCTTCGTTAATTTCGCTGAGGCCGCTCAAGTAGTCAGACACTGCCAGGAAGACGTATAGTCAACAGTTCCAACGCGAAAAAGAGCGCGGGGAGTCGCACCGACGCCGACAACGTCCAATTCCAATGGTTTGTTTATGGGCGACGGCGAGCTTCTTGTCCACAGCCCCATCACGCATGCGCGGCGCCGGTGGCGTCCGCTAGAAGCGTTCCGATTTGTTTGTAAACATGAGTTGGTGTATACAGGGTGTTCGATTTTTAATTCTAACAGATTTATTACAAAAACAAAATATCGTAAGATACACTAATGCGTTTTGTGCAGGTGTGTTATAAGGTCAGGGAACATTATGTAGACGGCTAATCTTCACGATACCTCGGACAATTAACTAAATTGTTTTAATAAACCCTTCAGTTAGTAAAAATAAACATATGGTTTCAACTATAAATTTGCTGAACGTCATTAAAAGCAACTAAATCAGTAAATTCTAGAACGACTTGATGCATGCCGGAAACGCGGGGGTGCACCAAATTTACAGGCGTCTGCCACTAGGGCCTCCACTGCTGTGACACCGCCAGGATTGCGGCCGGTGACATTATGATACTTTCATGACGTCATCAAGCGTAACTATACCTTTCTTTGGACGCGGTTAATACCTCCTAAGTCGGAAGCGCGTTCCAGGTAGCGTCGTACTACAGGTAAGTCCTTCATAATTTCATTAGCCTATACCCTTGGACCAGGTGTCCTCTGAAGCTGGGATTTACACTGCTTATGCATCATACAAAAGACAGTTCGCATACAGATTCGAACACGAGTCACCGAGAGAGCCTTAATTCGAATGCCGCGTGGCAATGAGTATGAGAAGAAAACTTGGCACTCGGCATTCGAACCAGGAAAATTGCGGTGACTCGCGTTTGCTAACTGTATTTTGCATGATGTGTGAGCAGTGTGACCCCGGCTTCAGTGAAGAGTAGTTTCAGGTGCCATTGCGTTTGTGCTGAGTTGGAGAATAAATCTATGCGCAGCATAAAAAAATAACTTCCTTTCCGACATTTTTTTTAAAGTCAGAATTAGATACACAATAGAAAATTTTTATCGATTAACGTACCATCCTCGAGCTGCAGTAATTATAATCTTCGTCTTATGACGTAGGCAGCTTCACTTTAGATAAGGGTACAATAATCGTTACGTCTGGGCCGATGCTGCCGTTTGGAGGACTACGACTCGAAATGCCACCCTTCAAATTATCCTTAGCCAGATTCCAATTTAAACCGAGATACTCAGAGTCTGACAGACTTATTGCGAAGAAGGTGCTGTGTAACCGAGATTTTTTGTTTCAACTTTGAAGATACCCATACAGTCTACATTGCACCTTGATCCTGGAGTGTCCGAAGTCCCTAGTTGGTTAGGCGCTAGCCCCCTCCCCCCCCCCCCCCTCCCCCCTAATTCCTGTATTTTCGGACTGATGCCACATTCTGCGCCAACGGTCAAGGTGTATGGGCCTCCTACGTTGGCCAGGGGGCGCTAAACGCAGACACATCGAGGGGCTTTAGGACTTTTTAGGATTTTTTTGGGGGTAGTACCATACCTTCCTCTATACTCACAAGGCCCAGTTCGACGACGGAGCCGTGAGTACCCCGTGGCAGATTTGGAGCGCGAGGACCTGGTAGTACGGAGCTTCAAAGAGCCATTTCTCGGGGAACCTGGACGTCAGCGCACAGCTTTTACAGCGGCGAGGAACCGAAACACACTTTCGGG
Organism: Ixodes scapularis; assembly: GCF_016920785.2. Classification (NCBI taxonomy): domain Eukaryota; kingdom Metazoa; phylum Arthropoda; class Arachnida; order Ixodida; family Ixodidae; genus Ixodes; species Ixodes scapularis. Next base: position 81,590,256 of record NW_024609835.1, read on the forward strand.
TCCTCGCGTCTCGCCGCAGTGTCTCGCCGCAGCGGGCGCCAGTCACGTGGCCCTCCTCTCATGCGTTATGTGCTGCTCCACATTTTCCATTTCGGTGACCGCTTTTCGTGGCGATCTGCCAGGCTTAGTCAGTATATAGGAGGCTATGCTACAAAGAAACAACAACATTTCAAACGCCGTCGATGCACAGGTCAAAGCTAAGACGCCGAGAGAGGACTCAAGAGACGCCGTTTCACGCGTTCTAAACTATAAGAAGAAGCGTCGCAACACCAGATGTTCTGACTTGGCCACCTAGAGATAAGAGACACGATACTCTAGCGGTGGGGGCATAAATCTGGCGCTTTCGATTGTCTAGCGATGTTGAATCTAGCTGATTTCGGAAGTCCAAGGGTGTTTTTTCGTTATTCAGCACCACACAGAAAAAAAACAAAAAAAAGTTCAGCCAACGTGCCATGAGTAGCGCGAGGCCCAATCAGGTGAGCTTGTACCGAATATGAGCGTGCCGCAGTTTGTTCATGCCTTCAGCGCAGGACGCCTATTATCAAAATGCCTGTTGTGTTAAAGAAGCTGAAAATACAGATGCAATTATTGGCTGCTCTTATCACTTGATTAAAGGAGTTTCGTTTAAGTTCGACTTGAAAGTCTTTAAGACCGACAAGGTAGGGCGATATCAGACATGTACGTAACGCGTTACAAGTAATGAGTTACTTCTGCCTAATTACTATTTTCGGTAACGGATAGCGTATTTAGTTACTTTTTTTTAAGAATGGAACGAGTAAGGTACTTAGTTGCTTTTATAGCCAAGTAACGAGTAACGGTATCTCGTTACTTTTGAGGAGTAAGGTGTACAACAACGTTAAAATGGCCTTGTTCTTATTCCAACATGAGTATGCGTCTATTGCGAAAACGGTAGGAGGCCAACCTTAAAAATAGCTAAACAGTATGACAGTACAGCAACGTATATCGTTGAACGCGTCAGTAGAACAGTTCGACTGAAGAGTCCCGCGATAAACGTTGCTGTACTGAACCATAGCCTCCTCTATATGGAAAAAGCCTGGCACATCGACGGCGGAGCCATAGGGAGCGCGGTCGCAGAAAAAAGGAGAGGAGGAGCGCGCGAAGCGGTGACCAATATGGTAGCGCAAGGAGAAAGGGCAGAGATACTCCGCGAGCGCTTGGGTCATGAGCGGCCGCTCCCCGAACCACGTTCGTTTTCGTGTTTTCGTCACCATTGTTTTCGTACTCCGGGAAAAACGGCTGCGGCGCAGGGACGGCGAAGGGAAAGGGTTGACGGCGAGCTGCTCTTCTCCGCGATTCAGAAAAAAAAAAAAAAAAAAAAAAAACTGTTTCTGCGTTTGTCCGCTCGCTCTTGTGTGGCGCTGGCAGACAAGCTTCCCTCCGCTCCTGATTCCCCGCCCCTCCTCTCCTGCTTTCGGCGGACACTTTTTTTCGCAACGTGCCAGGCCACAGTGGAATCATAACCAGTGGTCCCACTCAAGGCCACTTCCGGTAATCGCGCATACACAGCGCTCCTCAAGCCGGATGGCGACAACTGAAGGTGTAAAACAAAAACAACAAAAAAAAAAACCGGGTTAAAAAGAATCGCAATTTACAAAATTGAGTCCGTTAATGTTAATATTTTTAGAAAAAATAATAAGCTAGGTGATAATGATAAACCAATATGGAAAGAAAAAATCGAGCAGTTACCGTTAGCTTTAAAAGTTCATTGCCCTAACCGAAGCCATGTTTTTAAACGTCGCCGGTCGCGTTGTCGGTGTTGCTGTTCTGCGAATTTCTCTTTCCTAGTACATTTCCCTTTCGGTTGGATCCCCGCTTGACGTTTTAATGTCATGTGAGTTACCGAATCATGCTATGAATGTGTTCTAAATGGGCCTGCTCAGGCAAGAAGCCAAAAAGCCGGGGACTCACTTCGCCGTTCGAGATTCCGGGATTCCGCTTCAAGTTCGTTGCTGGTGAGTGCAAACATTTTAAAGTGCTCGTGCTGCCCTCCGCGTCAGGCCATGGTACGATCGTCTTTTCTCCAACGCAGTGTATGTGACTCGGTTAATTTCTGAAGCGTATGTACGTCGGACGTGACTTGTAAAACGGTCGAACGTAATTAATTGCTTGTTCACGCACAACTTCCACGTATCGAAGCTTTCACACCGCTTTACTGGAAAAATATAAATATCGTGGCAAATGACGCGGATCAGGACCGAACCTGGGATTTGCTAATCTGTAAAATCATAAAACAGAAGTTGGCATCCTAGCATAAGATATAAAAAAACAAAACAAAAAAACACGCAACATTATAAAAAGTGAATTTCCCACTTGTTGTATATTGGCAAACAGGCTAAGCAAGTTGACTGGGTACATTGAACATAATTCTGAATTAACTAGTCAGATGGATGTCCCTTGAAGGGAATTAACGGGAAGGCACCTCTAAAAAAAGTGTAGCTCAAACATGCCAATTTCCTGGACTCACACCTGTCTTCTCTCTCTCCTCAGGATACCCTGTGGGTATGGCAGCATCTGGCACCTGTCGTTCAGCATGCGTCGAGACCCCCCCCTCCCCCTGTCAAGCTCCAGACATAATTTATCTCCGCTTGGCACGTCATGCAGTAAGACCCACACTACTTATCTAATTTAGAAGTATAAGCAGGGACGGATCCAAGGGGGAGATCCAAGGGGGGCGAGGGGAATGGCTGCCCCCCCCCCCCCCCCCCACCAAAGTCGACCCCCCCCCTCCCCCCTTCTCGGAGGGCAATTTGACATGGGTGGACCCCCCGGTGCACACGAAAGAAGGGGAGAATAGTATCCTTAAAAATCTTCTGCCCCCCCCCCCCCCCCAAAAAAAAAAAAAACGGAGTTCTGGATTTGCCCCTGAGTATAAGGTGTGTCTCACTTCATCCATTCACTGTATGCTGTTACTTTGTTGTTCCAGTACGATGGTTCCTCAGACAATCAAGGAGAACACCACGAGGGCGATGAACGTGTGGAGGCAAGCTCCAAGGGCCGGACACTAGAGACAAGGACCATCAGTAACCAGGGAGATGAAGTGAGAAAACTCGAGAGGCAGCTCACCATCTGGGCCACAAGAAGAAAATCGGAGACCGTACGCTGGGAAATTTGTCGACCCTCATCCTTGGGTGGCATGAGCATTTTCTGGTCATATTCGTACGTGAAGTGAACTGTTACTGTAGGTTGACTCATCCTTCTGCAGCCTACAGGGCATTACCAAAGCTACGGCACCAATGAGACAACCGGAACATTTGGCTGAGGGACGGGACATATTGTGGGGGTATACTCCTCCTACGGAGAGCTCTGACAAAACTTGCTTCGTTGCTCTGATTAGCTCCAAAGGGCGGCAGTGTTTTCTCTTTGTAAAATTAGGCTGAAACAGATTATAGCTGTAATGTGGCCACCGAAATTGAGATTGCGGCATAACATTCCTCGTGAGGGTTCTGGCATCAATTTTATGATCTCTTATGCAATTGTGAATGTCGCAGCCTCAAGTGATCACTTGACAATAATCTGCAACTCGTCATATGACAAACTGCGTAAATGGTTGGGTAAGTGCAGTAACGGCAGTTCTGCATATCTGGTAAAAAACAGTGGCTGGGAGGGCTCTTCCTCATCACGATCTGTCTTAGGGAGGGCTGTCTCGAAAACCAGTTTCAAGTCATTAGTCGGAAGGGGAGTTTCTGGGATACCGCTGACGCATAGTAGTTTCCGGCATCTATGGGACACTTGAAAAGGAAAACCTTATGCAGTTGCAAGGTGCGAACCAAGTTGCAAACTGTGAGGACGACTTAGATCAAGTCGTCCTCACAGTTGCTGCCATCATGTTGTGTTAGCCAGTGGTCAAGAACAAGATTTTTTCTCTGGAGCTTGGACAAAGTGTTCTTTAATTAGTTTTCTCAAAGCCCCTTTGACACGCAATGGCACACATAACCTAGCTCAGTGAACACCCTACCTGTTAGTAGTGTTTCCAGTTTGTGCTAAATCACGAAAAGAGCCCTCGAGGAATAAGGTAGTGCTGTGAAAAAGTAAATTTCTAATTCCTCATTCTGAAGATTCCCATCTGTTGGAGTTTGGATAGGAGCAAGCTGTGGTCTGCACTGTTAAAAGCCTTTCTGAAGTCTAACTGGACGATCTCGCATGGAGTTCGGTTGTCGAGGCTGGTGCTGAGTGCATGGGTGAAAGCTGCAAGGGCTGATTCGCAGCTCTTGCCGGGCGGAAACCGTATTGGTGGGGGCTTCATTGTTTGGCAAACGATGGAGATTGGTCAGTATGAGTGGATGTTAGACTTGAGGGGGCACCGTGTCCCTTTTTGAGAGGGTTACTGACGCAACTTTCCAGGATTTAGGAACAGAGCTGTGGGAGAGAAAATCGTTGAAGAGGCAAGTGAGGACGGGGGAGATACGGCCAGCACAGGATTTAAGCAATGCAGGGTGGAGGCTGTCTCGTCCAGGGCGTTGAGAGAAGTTGACACAGGCAAGGGCTTCGTAGGTTTCACTTTGAGGAACGACTATGGAAGAGAGTGGTTGCTGGTGTAGTCTTGACTGGCAGAGTTGTGGGTTGGGTGGGACAAAGGTTAGGTGCGGTAGGGTCAAGCAATGCTGCAGCCTGAGAGAAGTGGTAAGAGAAGAGCTCTGCTATGTCGTCAAGATTAGAATAGGGCCTGCCGTGATGTGTAAAGACCAACGCATGGAGTTTTTTTTTTTTTTTTTAGTGAAAACATGCCTAAGAGTTTGGGCTGACATGTTGCTTTTGCTCCTAGATGCTGTAGGTAATTGTTATGGGAGATATGGATGAGATGCTTGACTTCGGTACGTGCCTGGTGGGCTTGGTTGAGATGAGTGGGATTTAGAGGCGCTTTTTGAATAGCCAGTGTTTACGTCTGATTAAGACTGCAATCTCCTTTGTCATCCATGGAAGGCTGCCGTGCCTCCTGTTGATCCTTAGAGTGAACACATTTGTGCTGATATGTTGAGCGAGAGGTCGTCGGCCTCATCGGCCGATGGGTGATCAAACACGATGAACCAGGGAGCGAGGTGGATGAGCCGATTGATATGAGGGGAATCGGTTTTTTAGAACTGCTGGAACTTCTTGGCTTGATGACCTCGCTTAGGGCAATGGATATTGGTGAGGAGAGCACTGCGATCACTGCCTGGTAGGCTGGATTTCACTGTGCAGCGGTAGGATAAGGTGGGATTATTGGTGCGGACGAGGTCGAGGAATGTAGCGTTGCTGTTTTGAGAAATGTAGAATGAGGCGTCATGAAGTTGGGTGAGGCCAGCAGTTTCCAATACGTCTTACAGCATGTCATCAAGTGGATCAGATGAACAGTGCAGAGAACTTGCTGGGGTCGACGCGCTGTAGGCTCTTTTGGAGGAGGGCGTACGATTGTTCGTGGAGGGAGGGTGGGCAGTAGATAGACACCAGAAGAAGCTTTCCATGTTTACAAAATACCTCGACAAAGATGGCTTCTAGACCCGGAGGGGTGAGGTGGTCAAGACGTTGGCAGGGCAGGTGTTATGGTGGCGAGGACGGACTCCTTCGCCTTAAGGAGGGACAGTTTTGTTGGAATAAAGAGAATTGTGCGAGATTGATTAATTCGCCATTAATTACCCACCGAAGACAGGCGTCCAGCCATGTCTCGCACACAGCGAATATTGTATTCGGGAAAGATTACTTCAGCGCTTTAAAGTCAGGAAGGTTGTTTTTTAGGAAGCAAATGTTGGGAAGTCTGTAGACTCCGATCGCGCACTTTTCACACGACAACTATGCCAAGCGCGGAGTTGTCATGCGAACGGTGAACGCTGCCGATGTCGCTCGCCGGAGGCGGGTCGGAGAACTACCTGGTAGAGTTGGCGATGATGGTGGGGTACACATGGGCTCCGTGCTGCTTAGGGGATGGAAAGAGGTCATCGGGAAGCGGTGCGAGCTGGCACGCCGCATAGAGCCACTCGGTTGATAATGAGGAGAGGCATTGATACAGAAGCGAGAGATACATCTTCACATTTCTGGTGGAACCACAAATCATAAACGTCGCATTGGAGAGTGGCGACATTGTCGACAGACAGGAAACAGCAGGGGCAGGTGGGACGTGAGCCGGAGTTTGAAGGTACACCCGTGAGCGATATGAAGGTGAACAGCCCTCTTCTTGTTTTTGACGCTCCTGCAAGTTTTAATCAAGCTCTGTTCCAGAAGAGGGCTAAAACGCAAAGTTTAGACCCCAAGCCACATACTATTTGAGACGTTGAGAGTTAATATAGCTTTAGAGAGCCGTAAAACGGGCAAGAATCCAGGTAAGGTGTTCACTTTTATGTTGCTGGCGGGTGTGCTTCACCAGTGATCAGCAATAACGAGATTAGGTGAGGTTGTTGGCGAGGGCGATGAGTGAAGAATGCTCAGCCAGGAGGTTGCTTCATGGACGACAATGTTCAATGGTGACGCTGCAGTCAGAAAGTGGCATTCTAGGTGCTTGCGGTTTGTCGATGATAGGTGATATTTTTGTCGAAGGGCCAGTAGCCCCGTTAGGCAGACCAGGAGACGGAGAGTTGTAAAGGCGCGCTGTCATCGAACCTAACAGCTAAACATTGTGCTGAAAAAATTGACTGGCTAGATCCAACATATCTCGTAGAAAACTGACCAGGGGGGCAATGTTCGACAAATGTCTTGTTTCTCCTAAGAAGAAAGGGAAGTGATGGAAGTGACAATATCGCGTCTGATTAGTTAGAGGCTCAAATGACGAAAGCGGGAACTTTCATCATTTGAGCCTCTAACCAATCAGACGCAATATCTTCACTTCCATCACTTCCGTTTCTTTTTAGGAGAAACGAAACATTTGTCGTCGAACATACCCCCCAGGTGTGTTGAACATTTATCTTGGGGGGGAAAGGACGGGCAGGTCAAATGCACCTCCAAGCACAGCTTTATTTACCACATTAGCCTGCAGTTACTGTTAAAGCAACTGGTTTGTAATCGCACTCGTTATGTAAAACTGTCGCGTCTGTGCAGTTTTTTTTTTTTTTTTTGCATGGTTAATGAATAGCTGTTTTGAAATACCTTTACCGCGACTTTACCTCTACCTGTTTAGACTATGTTTGTTGATCTTTGGTTTATCATTGTTTATGCACGTAGCTTGAAGGCTAACAATCAAACTGTTTGTACTACCGTGTATGTTCGATAATACCCGTCAGCAACCGCATCATTGCATGTGCTGTTTGTAACATTTTCTTATAAATTGTACTATGTAGAGCGAAAATAAACATTTGCCTGTTTGAAATAACTCTCGTGTTTATAAATTACCTGTGATTGTCGTCCAGTGGTGCGCACGTCACAATAAAGCGAAAGCGCAACGCAAGCGGACGCGAGAACCGGGTACACAAAATGCCATGGGGGCCGCCATCTTGAAAACTAAAACAATAAAAACGAAGCATAAAATGTGGTTAGTTACCCCATCCGTGGTGAGAGGCCGCTTTTACGAGTTTTAATAATTGTTTGAGGAACTTTCGCTCTTTTTTAATTATTAGGTTATCAATATAATTTATATTGTGTGAGTAATATGTAATGAGTTTGGTTCTAAAATGTACTTTTATTCACACAAGGCCCTCAATCACGTGGTTTGCGATTACCACAGGCTTATTCTACAGTGGGCAAACTGTGTATGATAAACTGTGTGCCAGGCTTTCTCCGTATAGAGGAGGCTATGACTGAACTCTACAGCTGGGAATGTCCTTCACCCAGCGAACACAATACGGTTCGTTGGTTGAACCTTCCAGAACCGAGTACGGATCGAACGTAAACCCGGAGGTTGCCAACGCGGGAGGGCACATAATCCATCGTCAACTTCGAACTTTAGAAGTAGAGAGAACACAAGAGAAAGGGGAATCCCAGATCCACCAGCTCTTGCCGAAGCACAACACTGCCGTTCCTTCGAGCGCGTCGGTAGGAGGACTTTTCAGCGTAGCTAGAGATGTATTTTCAAGGAAGCGGGGAAACATAACTGATGAAAACTTCGAGAGGCAGCAACTGCCTAAGTGCAATGACTACTAAAAAGAAAACTAAAAACCATGAAACAAAAACAGTTCTGTATTTGATTGTCAAAGTAACGTAAAAAGTAACTAGTTACTTTCAACGTAACTCACGCATTCCTTTTGAGGCGAGTAACGAGCCCCAAAGTCTACACAAAAATCAAGCCCAGAAAGTGTATATTTTGTTTGTATGTTCTACATTTAAGCATCAATATCGTACAAAAACGTGTTTTTACGGCTCGAAGTGGACTTGCGAATTGCGCGTCTTCACAAGCTTGGAAATAGTTTTTTTTCTTTTTTTCAACATTCCCACATAAAAATGAAATACAGTATTTCCACCCTGATATATTTATTGATTATTTAAATTTTATTGTAGGCGGCAAGCTACATCGGAGGAGTTCCAAAAAGAGAAAGCAACACTTCTTATCACACCAGGTGTCGTAAATTTTTAACGTGTAGGAGTCGGCAGACGTCTTATTGATTCGGGACCCTAATTGGCCTGCATGAACGTTCCGCCCTTTCGGAGCCAGCAGATGACCACGACCTTTCGCGCTCGTTGTGTTAGATGGGACGGCCCGTGACAGTAAAGCGAGCAGCGCACCCTGCGTCACCAAAAGTGAAATGGTACGATTGTGCCGTTGACGCGGCGAACAGTGACAGCCACCCAGGAGGAGTCTGTCAGAGTATTGCACAAGGGAAAGCAAAGGAATCGTTGCCTGAAAGCATGAGGACACCACGGCCTTACAATGTCGACGGTCAACAACTGTTCTGCCAGCCAAAACAACGCCGCGTGCGCGCTAAAACCGGCGGCGCGGGACAGAAATCGCGCAGACGCACACACGAAGATGGGCCGGTTTCGTTAGGGATGTGGGGAAATTTGAAACCACCCATCCGTGCATGCGTGAAATGATACCGCATGTTTGCCCTAGCTTCGAGCGCCCTATCCTTACCTTGAAACGGCCGTGCTCTCTCTCTCTCTCCGGGGAGATCCGATAGCACTGAAAGGTTATCTATTAAACTTGAGGAAGAAAACGAGAAGGGAGTGTTTAAGTTGAATTATCACCACCAACCCGCTCGTTCTGTCCTTATAAAGGGTTATCTCTTTTGGAAACAGCAAAGCCCGGAGACTGACATGAAAACGAGCGTGTTGGTAAATATACTTGTGTTTGTATTCTGCCCGGAGACTAGTTGGGTCGAAGTCAGCCTCCTTGCCGACTATAACCGTTTGTGAAGAGTGGGCTTCTCTCGAGATGAAACGTTAGCGCCGGCTGACGTGTTCTTTTGAAAAAGGGAAGGGGAAAGAGAAAGTTTGAGTAACTGCAGAAACTACCTCGACAGCTCCTCTCCCGATATGAAGCTTGAAGCATAGTCTCGGTTACCTTCTCGCGCATCGCCTGCTCGAATCTATTCTTCACTTTCTTTCGTACAGCCACTGTTCCGCACAGCCGTCGCGGATGTGCGTAATAGAGGGAGGAACAGATTCGAGCATCATCTGGACGCCGTCATCATGCCAGACTTCAATGTCGTGGGACCGACTCGTGTGTGTTTCTTCGCCCCGCTGAACTTTGTTTCTCGGGTGCGGTTTTTTCTGAACGTTTTTTTTTTTGTTTTTTTTTCAATGTTTTCTTACTAACTGTTTGTTAGCACTGTTCAGTTGTTGGGTTTATTTCGTCATGGCGTAGCGGCCTGGCGGTGATGTAGAGAGCGTGTTCGCACGCATTTGGTTGCGTCCCGTTTAGGGAATGCCCGGGGGAGTTGGTTTTTGTTCTTGCCATGTGCGGCTGAGTTTTCCCGTCTTTATTAAATTATTGATTTCTTTTTGTTTTACCTTTTCGTGCCGTCGACTTCTTTGTCTGACTCTCCACCAGGCGTGGACCTATCGCCTTGCCACCGCTCGTACCTAAATACTTTTTTTTTTTTTTAACGCAATTTTCGTTAAGATCGGAGTGGGGCAATTTAATTCCTATTTATTTATTTTTATTTCCTACCCCTCTCCATGACACACTCTCTGTGTGTTTCGGACCGTTTCTGTGTCACCACTTTCGTGTATTACGGAAGTGAAAGGACAGTCCCTGGTGACCTGTGCGATGTGCGGTGAACAAGCGCCAGTGTTTGGTTTCGTAAAGAATTATATATAATATATCGACGATGTGGTGACTTTCTTTGTCTTAGTAATATGACAGCTAATAGCTAGTCGTGCTAGTTTACTTTGAAAGGTTTATAAATCGAAACAATACAACGCCTGTGCCTTTTGGTTATTGGAAGTCTACTAGGCCTGCTGATTTGGTTAGATATGTATCTCATGGTTCCCGCTCTTATCCAAGCATACATAAATATTCAATACCACAAAATGTGTTTATAATTGATTACAAAATGCAGAAGAAAATTCAAGAAAACGTTTTCACAATTCATAGAGACGCATGGGTCGCTATGTCTGACTTAGGTCTTGCAAAACAAAGACGTCTTTTTCCGATATTGAGGCCTAAATATAAAACATGCAAACAAAATATACACTTTCTAGGCTTAATTTTCGAGTAGACAACTATCATATCTACATTTGAACAAAAAATAAAAAAAAATAAAAAATGGGTTTTTTGAGAAAATCAATTTCAAAAATGGTACTTTTTGGTTTTTGCATAATATTAACGTAAACGTACCGCAAAGGATATTTTATACAGCCAAGGTATTTTATAATAAATGTAAAGACCGTGTTTTGGGCTCTCCGTGGACATAAAAAATATCGGTGTAACCCAAGTAGATCGCCAGTAATTAATTGTCAAATTTCGTCAACAATTGACCGAGGAGGCGTTTTTGACATTTTTACAGAAAAAAAGAAAAAGGCCTAAAATTATTTCATGGTATTGGAGCCTTTTAAAGGTGTCCACAGAGTGCTTCAAAAAAGATAATATAATGTGGACTGAAAATACATGGCGGGAGATCAAGCGAAACATCCGACCCACGACGGGTGTGAAAAACACTGCTTTTCGCCGCGGCCTCTTTAAAAATGCATAAGTCGAGAACGAAAAATCCGACGAACTTGCGGTTTATGTCGACCGCGGTTTTAGAAACAGCGCCATAACATATATTTTTTCCATTGAAATTAAAAATTCGACCCTTTTTGCCTGCACGATTTGAGATGAAACCACCCATATATATGTATATATATATCTATATATATATATATATATATATATATATATATATATATATATATACATATATATATATATATATATATATATATATATATATATATATATGTATATATGTATATATATATATATATATATATATATATATGTGTGTGTGTGTGTGGGAGCGGAAGTTCGTCTGCTTCTTTTGCAGGGGTTGTGGTGGCGCCAGAACACCGAGCTTTGATTGAAGGATAGTGGGTAGATCTCAAAGCAAGCTGCTTTGAGGTCTACAAACTCTCCATCAGTCAGAGCCAATCAGAACTCGGCGTCTTTCTGACGTCACCACAACTCCTGCAAAAGAAGCAGACGAACTTGCGCTCCACACATATATATATATACAAGTTTCCATAGTATTCATACAGGGTGCGGCCGTAAGAATTAACACACTTGGCACACATTGCAAAATTCCAATTTCAAATGTACACTCCTGAAATTGGGCCACCCGAACGTAGATTCAGAAAAAAAGTTGTATGTCTATTTTCTTTTCAGAGATCAACTCGAAAAAAGTGAAATGTAAAAAAAAAAAAAAAAAAGTTCAGCCTTTCCACTCTGATAAAGAAGGAAGACCAGCGGAGCTGTACAATGGAAAGTAATGGCCGGCCGCAAGTCGGTAAGCCAGAGTGGAAAGGCTGCCGCCATCTATGAGCGACGGTGGCAACCAGATACGTGGCTTGCCGCCGTCGCTCATAAATGGCGGTAGGTGTCCAGAATTCGGTGTCTTCAGTTCTTCGCGGGGGACACGATCCTGGGAAAACTAGCCGTCAACAACTCAGCTGTAAAAAAAAAAAAAAAATATCGGAGGCCGTGTATTTTTTTAAGTTCTATGCCAGCCTGTTTGTACTCTGCACACTGGTTTATGAGCTCGCTCCCGGGTGGCTTGCCGAAAGAAAAAAATTATAAGGACCAATAGCAGAGGCTGGCGAACATCAATATAAAAGTGATTAGTACTTTTAACAAAATATATATAAAAAAAAACATTTGGGAGAGAGATCACAAGCCAGTTTGCAGATGACCACCGTCCGGTGTAGGGCATAAAAAATGCGCGGACGATGTTTTTGTCCTATTTTTAATATTTTACCACCTCTAACTTTAGCTCTAAAAAAAAAAGAGACCCAAAACGTTTTGCGAAACTACGTTCGCGTGCCCAGTTTTAGCTATGTTGAAAATACGAATTTTGCAAGCCATGCCAAATCTGTTGGTCCCTACGGCCGCACCCTGGACATGAGCAATTGCAACAAATACATTCAGGAACCAATTTTGAGGTTGCGAATGGCGTCCTGTACCTTTCGTCAGAGTGCAGCCGACGTTACAGCCAATTAGGTTAATAAAGCAACACCGAAATTGCAATGTCATGGCTTTCCTCATACTTCTATCGTCGCCCAAACGTAACGAGCGCAGTGAAGGCGACGTGACCTTGCGCGCTTAGTATCCTTGCATATCATTTACGCTTTGACTTCGCTCTGACTTATGGTGGAGCAAAATATAGTAAAAGCCCATTCGTATAAGGGTTTGACGGGTTTGATGGCGTTTGATTATGTCGCAGAAACTAACGTCGCGATACAGCTGCGAGTTAGCACGTAATTCACGGAGCGGGCTACTCTTGGTTGCCGCGGTAGCCCGCAGTCGTATCTCAACGTAAGCCCCCACAACGTAATAAAGTGTTGTCAAACGCCACTGTGTGAATAAGCCTCTTGGCTCGCGTGTTTTGGTAAGATATATTTCAATAAACTCAGAGAAAGTGAGATGCCTTTATATATACTGTCGAAGCACGCTTCTCCTTTGAACATAATGTAAACGAACGGATCATTATATACGCCTCATTCTAGGAATTGTGGCACTCACGCAAAGGAAAAGGTTAAAATATATGCTTCAATCGTATTTATTTTTAGTTGTGTGTGACCAATTGAATAATTGCCTATAATTTTGCGCATGGGTGGGCATGACGTAGAAGCATTTTAGAATCCAGTATTCCGACTCAGTCTCTATGAAGGATACCACAACGGGAGCCTGCAGTATAATAGTTCATATGAGCGAAACTTGGAGCTTTTCTTATGCCCCGCTAAGTTAATAAATCTCCGCGTCGCCGCGAGATAATAAAATTGCGCTCGCCGCCGCGTGAGTATTCTTCGTTTTGTGGCGTCATTTTACTTGTTCCTTTGCGTACATTTAAGATAGCGACGACATGTTGCAGTCTTTTATGAAAGGTGCCAAATAATTATTCAGACTTTTTATGTTTGTTTTTTGTTGTTTGCATTTTTCTACTGAGAATCTTACGGAGTGGGATGCCATGAAAGGGCCGTCGTCTTCTTCAGTGCCATCGATTCTGCCATTCATTCAGGCGGTGCATTAGCTGCGGTACGAGAGAGCCGACCGTGACATTCACCATGAAACTATTTTCTCTCTTTGGATATCACGTTTTGCCCTTTTAATGCCTACAATTTAATAAAATCCCTCGAATTTAGAGGTCATTTGAACGTCTGAATATGTACGTGCATTCGTCGCAAATTTGCACGGCACTAATGTGAACTAATATAAAAAACCTACATAAAAAATTGCTTTACGTAAAGTATGTTTGAACAGGCTTGAAGCATAATGAATGAAGCCCCAAGTCCGATTAAAAAACAAACACACACAAGATAAAAATAAACAGTACACTTCTATATATAAAAGTATAATTACGAATTCATAATTAATCTCGTTGGAAATGGGCCCGACTATTAATAGGCATTAAACGCTCACGCCACGGGTAGTTTGTTAAAGTGGTTTAAACAACAAAACATGGAGTGTTTTGTTGTTTCCATTACATTATGGGAACGTCATGTACGCTCGTAGCCTGCTCCCGTAGTATCTGCCACGTGACACTGGAAATATAGAGATATAGAGATAATTGGTAACGCCGTTTGTCGATGTATTCGTATTCACCTCAAGAACCGTAGTAAAAAAAGTTCGGCTCCTCGTTTTAGCGTTACTGATTTATTTACCTCTTCACGTGTTCAATTAAGATATATGTGTACGTGCATCTGAGATTAACTTTACGTTGTGTTTTTTTAGACGTACACGTTTCAAACGCAAAGAGCATCGTTCCTTCGTTCGACCACCAAATCTCGTAAGAGAGCTACTTCGTGCAGCGCAAGAATAATGTGCCAAACTTTATTACTTTTTTTTCTTGATGCGAAAACTAGTACAGATAGCAAAGTCCTAGGGCTGAATTTACCGCGTCACTTCGAGAAGTCCAACGCGGTGCTCCGATTGCACAAGAGTGCGCTGTCAAGGGTTGGCTGAAACTTGCGTTCAGTCAGAGACGACAACAGCCCCAGTTGAACGCTGACGCCGCAGTCGTGTCCAACCCCACGTTGGCCCTCTTCAGGCGACGCCGACAATCTGGCCCTACGGCTTCGTATTCTGGAAGACAATGAGTTACTCGCCTGCCCCGTGCCTTTGCCCGCGCACCCGCGTTTCCTCCGTCACCGCCTCCAAGGTCGGCTCCATCGTCCGTTAAAGCCGGTTCCACAAAGGTAAGTTCTCAGCATTTCTTTTGGCGCCACAAAAGGCGCTGCGCGTTTCCCACAAAAGTCTACTTAGTCGTATAAATAGAGCTCATCCACTATAGTTTCCGAGTGGTACCAAAGTTTCTCTTCGTCAAATTAAACGTCACTTTACGGGCAAAGTGAGTCGAAGTTACCAAACCCGTCCGATTCTCCCACTGGTTACGGGCCGACGGACCACCGAGAAAGGTATAGCAGACAACGACTCTTTTCGGCCCACTTCCCGGAAACAGGGAGACTCTGAAATCCCTCCGTCCGCAGTTCCGTCGCGTGTATACATACCCTTTCCCGTCCTTGGCCCTCCTTGGGCTAACATATATCGTGCCAACATCCGCAACAAGCCTTTCTCCCGAACCCGGCGCAGCGGGGTACCACGAGGAGCGAACCACAATCTTCGAATCACCGCAAGAGCTCCAACGGTTTCTCCGACACCGGCGCGAGGACTTGAATCCCCGCGTGCTTCGAGCGAGCGCGTTGGCACCGGAAGCAACGATTTAGAAGAGCAGGGGTTGCCGCGAGGCAGTCATGGGAATCGCGCGGCTGTTTCCTAACCTTGACTCGCCTGCCGAAGAAGACCGACTTCGTATCGTCCGCTGGGCTTCACCGCAAAGTGAAACGGAGTATAGTCGAAAGGGGCAGGAAAGGGGGGGGACGAACCGTGACAAACCTATACGCGTGCAGGAAGGGAGAAGAGTGTTTGCCTTGGCCTTCGAGAAGACGCCCCGCAACAATGGCCGTTATTGTGATCAGAAACGATCATTCCAGAAAGGAGGGTTCCTATATAGAGGGACGCTCGCGTGCGCCTCTGCCTTTGTGTGCGTATGTGTGTTATTTTTTGCTCCCCTACTTTTGAGAAGATGGCGGGCTGTAGGGGAGGTTTTATGGGTTATCGAGGCAGTTTACTCGTTCTGAAAGGGTTATTCTTCTTTGCGGCGGCCCACCAAAGTGCGTCTACGGAAGCTACGGACACGGTGCAGCGCCTCTGTGCCAAGGTTGCATCGGAAAGAATAAATGTTATATTTTGTGTTATCCTGAGAAAACTTGAAAGAAATTGACAGAAAAGGCTTCCGTCAAGTTTCTGGTTTTAATACAAAACATCAAAGTTTCGTTTCCGATGTTTACTCTTTATCACGCAGCCGAGAAAAAAAAAAAAAAGAAACACGTCGGCGTTTAACTTAGTCTTTGAGCATAAACTTTTTCTTTCAATATTTTCGATAGCGTTTTTGTGCGCTCTGCATACGGTTGTTGACAGGAGGACGCTACTACCGTATAAATTTCATGGCAACAGACTGGTAATAGAGCTCTTGTTTAATTACCTAAGCTCTGAAGAGAATGCTTGAAACATATTTGCACCGCGCGTGCTCGCCTTATCAGCGTAAAAGATTGAAGTAAAAAACACAAAACAATGCCGTGATAAACGCGAATTCAAAGTGTCGTTTCTTTTGACTTTTTGCCTTGGAAGAATTACTACCGCATATGTGCCATATGCATATGTGGCACACGAAGCGCGTGTAGCCACATATGCACCATGCTGGAATACTTGGGTAATTTAGCAAAAGGTTTAGTTCTTCATTTCGGGTCATCCGGGATTAAGGAAGTACGGCAATTCTCCAAGGGAGTTTTTTACCATGCAAGGATAGTGCGGATCTCGACGAAGGTAGCATAGTGAATTAATTGCCACGGACTGGGCCGGATTGAAATACGGGCTAAGGGGGCTGCAGCCCAGAGCCCCAGGCTGCCAGGGGGCCCCGTGCTAACCCACAGAAATAAAAAGAGAAATGCTGGTCGGTTTTTGTTTGAAGCAGCTCAGACCTAAAGGAGGAGCAAACTTACAGAAGCCTCTGGGCCCTAAAATTTAGATGCCCTTCCCCCCTCTTTTTTTTTTAATTTTGTTTATCATTCTAACTATTAACCGGCGTTTCAAGGAGACGGCACTTGAGATGCCCCTTAAAAAGTTCCCGAGAGGCAGTGACTGCAAATAACTTGTCGTCTGTGTCTGATCTGCCAGTGCGAGACAATACTTTTTGTGCCAACAAGTGATATGATCGCTGGAACTTTTTTACGAGCTTCTAAGGCCCACCTCAGAAGCTCGTAAAAAAGTTCCAGCGAGAATAATAGGTCATAACCTTTTATCCTTAGCTTTAATTTATACGTCCAAGCGACTAAAAAAATTGCTAATGACTGAATTTACAAAAAAAAAACAAAAAAAAAAAAACAAGACCATCTTTAAAGCTAGTTCAAACATTTTCTCCTTAAAATAGACAGCACGGGGGAGAGTATTTTAAAGAATATATTCTTGATCTTGATGAGAAATGCCCGTAGATGTGCCCAAATGACAGTAGTTGCTATATTATAATCAAATTCAGTCTCATTTTTTTTTACTATTAAAAAGCAGAAGTCTATTAGTTTAGAACACGAAAGGTCAGTTATTAGAAGAGAGTGAACGAAGTTGTTAGAGCCCTAGGCCCTAAGTACCTTAGGCACCAAGATAACTTTGTTGTCTGTGTTGCTTTACTGTTAAAATAAGTAGTTAATTCAAAACTACTAGTTAGACAAGCTCCAACCAATCGAAGCAATTTTTTGAGAAAGCAAAAAAAAAAAAAAAAACACCATATTCTCGGGACAGTTTCTGAGTTGCGACTCGCGAGACATTCCTTTAAAGGAAGCGAAATTTTTTTTTCTTTCTTGTAATGGGTATTTGGCGGGTAGCCTTTCGTTTACCGTCTAATGCAATCTTTGCCCAAGTGATCATGCCACTCGACATCAAAGGAGTCATCTGTGCCATCTCTCAGACTCGACATCATGGTGAATTTATGAAAGCCGACGAAGACCTATAATGCATAAATAAGGTTGTAGACCTGGTCAAACAAGTGTAACGCGGAGTCAGCATTTTCAACTTTCAAACGGAAGTTCACGAGGCCATGGAGATGCTCAATGTGTGAGACTCTTCGTAACATTTTCCCCAATTGTTCATTGCTTTGCTCTCTCAGTGAGTGATTGAGTATTTCCGAAACAGACTCTAATCCACAATCGCATCTGCTTCAATTCCACGAAGTGAAACCCGAATTTCCTAATCATTGAATCTACCGATACACAAACCTTCTAAGTTATATAATAAAATGAACGACATTTGTATCTTACAAGGGGATGAAATGTACATACTGCCGTCATTGTCGTTACTATTACCACCATCGTTATCATATTCAGTATTGTCACTATCGTTAGGGGCCTCATGAACTACGTTAGCCCAGGGCCCCAAAATTTTTTAATCCTGCCCTTGCTGTGGAATATTTCTTCTCAAAGCCATTATTACGAACTGTATATGTTGAAGCACGCAGAGAGTTTGGCCAACGGAGGAAGTTTAACATGTGTATAAAAGCGATTGTGTGTATTGATCTAGAAGCTGTGTTTAGGACGTCGTGTGTGCTTGTCCTCTTCGCTCCTATTCCAAAACTCTGGTAAATTGTGGAAAGAGAGAAAGAGAGAGAAAGGGAGTAAACAAAATCAAGGGCTCCATCCAATTCATTTGGAGCAGTTGACAGTATCATACCGGGAATCGGCTTGCACAACGTAAATTATGGAATTTTTATAATGTAACTTCGGAGAGCGGAGGGGGGCGCCGCCTGGGCTGCTTCGAGGCGAAGTGCAGGCCTAGAGATCCCCAGACGGCGGGTTCGAATTCCGGCCGAGTTGGCCGCAATCTGACGGAGGCTTCTTGCGGGGCCATGCAACTGAGCTTTCGATTGTAAGTCAAAAGATCCGCCCAGTTCGTCCCAATTAATCCCCAGTCCTCCACTGGGGCGTGCCAAATGGCCTCCGTTGGTTTATCGCGTAAAATCTCCAAATTTTGATTTTGACTTTGAGAGCAGATGGTTCTACCCCACATGCATATCCCATAAACAATAGAGATTACTGATGCAACTTTTTCGGGGCAAACTTCAAGGATCTAAAGCCTAACGGTGATCATTGCAAACATCAGGGCACCCTCGAAGTGATACTGACCAACATCACCTATAGAATAACCAAGGCCGACGAACGTCCTCCTATCACGATATGTATAGAACGCGCCAACTCATCAATTGATCTAAGCCCAATGTCGTAAGCTCACGAGGCCCAATCTATCACTGACGCATCCCTTATGTCCAGTCTGTGTCTATACGCTCGAACTCCTCGGAATGACGTCAAAATTGTAGTGGACAGATTTATCTTCATCTCAAATTCAAGCCTGGCTGCTTTACGCGCGCCAAACCAACGAAGGGCTTCTGGCACACCCCAGCGGAGGACTGGGTACTAATTTCGACCCTCTGGAGACATATTTACAAGCTACCGTAAGCTCGGTGGCACGGCACCTTCTCCGCAGTAATACTCCGTCATATACTGCGGGCCCCACGGCCGGAATTCGAACCGCGCCACCTGTGAAACCGAAGGCTGCCACTTTGCCTCGGAGCCAGCGAGGCGGCTCGTTTATTATATTATCGTGGTGGTGTACTGACGGCGAGTTTGATTAGTCTTAAACAGATTTATATATATAGATAAGATCTTATTGCGAAAATCATTAGGTAAATAATTCACTCTTGGAATTGGGAGAGTGACGAAAAATTCTAAAATATTGTCTATGGGTATTTTTAAATTTCGCTATGCTTATTTGGTCGCAAGTAAGACGCCTTGCTAAGTGGGAAACCTCTGCTTGGTGTTTCTCAGCAATATGTCGATGTTACCCGAAGTCGTACGAAACTTTAGGCGCTAAAGTTGAGGCAACCCACTGATCTCTATGTCTATTTGCTGGATCGCGTTTGACCAGCTCCTCCTATGGACCGGAATGCGGTCACTGGCGGCCATCTTTAGGTAGAGTTATATCATCTCTAGCCATCATAGTAATATGGCGGACAGCGCAATGGCGTCAGGCTGCCATAAAAATAGCCGTAGATCTAGTACACTGTACCGTGGGTGACATTTCGTGCTTGATTGAAGTTGTTCGACGAAGCAGATTCTTGAAACCCGGCGTGAACGGTAGCCTCATCTTTGAGGACCCGGAAAAAGTTCTACGAAAGCGCAGCACCGGGGGAAAGCAGCGCAGCTCGCATCAAAAGCAGACTCCGTACCGTCGTCTGCTTTCGATGCCTTTTTCGATGCGACTTTTGACACGTGCTGTGCTGCTTTTCTCCCGGCGCTGCGATTTCGTGAAACTTTTACCAGGTCCTCAAAAACCGGACTACTGTTCACGCCGGGTTTGAAAAACATGTTTCGTCAAATAATTTTAATCAAGCACGCAATATCACCCACGCTATTTTGACCGCAGCCTGCCAACCCACCTGCCAAAACGCTATCTGCCATGGATGGATGATAGCGGCTGCAGCAGCTTACATTGGCTAGAGGTGATATAACTCTCCTAAAGATGGCCGCCAGTGACCGCATTCGCGGAGCGGGCAAACGCGATCCAGCAATCGTCATAGAGATCAGTGAGGCAACCTTTTACACTAAACAATCGTCTTAAGATTGATGTTATGATGGAACGAGGAAAGTTGATCCACTCACCTTGAAGAAGACGTTGACTCGCCCACATTATAAATCTACATTACCTTTGCGATTAAGGCGACGCAAAACATGCGCGTTAAGCAATCCGGTCTCTACAAACCACTCGATGTCGTGAAACGCGTCGGAACTCAAGAGCGTTACGTGAAGGCTCGTTACAAACTGGCGATTGACTGCGTTTGACTGCGCTATTACTGCTTGCGTCGAGCTGTTGCTATGGCGACCCTTACGACGAGCCAATGAGGAGGCGCTGTACTGCACAAAGCAACGGAGCGCAACGCAGTCGACGCAACAGTGTGAACGAGCCTTGAGAGTCTCACGGTCTTGGCTGAAGGCTTGCTCAGGAGCTCCCCGAACCCCACCATGCCAGCCCCCACACCCTTTCATTTCCCCCTACTAACTAGGAGAAAAAAAAAGAAAGAGACGGAAGAAAGAAAGTTTTGCGGGGTTCTCAAGAAAAACCAAAGGCGAAAAAAAAAAAAACTGCCCCCCCCCCCCCCTTTCTTTGAAAAAAAAAAAATTGAAGAGAGAAAGGAAAAGGGCATCGGAGAGAGAGGGACAGACCCCTTTCCTCCAGAGACGTGGACGAAGCCCGAGGGCAATGGATGCAGGGTCCTTGCTAGAATATATAAACAAAAAATGTGGAAAAGAGCCTTTTATGGCTTATACTTCGTTTCACCTCGAGTCAGAGCGGAGCCGGCACTACGAGCCCACGGGGCCAATCAGGCAGCGCCAAAAGCGCGCCGTCACGGCGTTTGCCATCGTCCGGTGCGTGTGCTATCGGCTAAACCAATCAAACGACGTGAGCGCGCTCTGACATTGTGCTTTGAGGGTGCGTGTCTGTACCTGTATGTCTTCGTGTCTTTGGCTGTAGGAAATGCCGGAAATCTATATGGGAAGTAATTGAAGTAAGTTGTAAGGCGTAAAATACGGTAGTGTTCAAGTTACTTCATTTCCACGTGCTCCGATACTAATGTTTTTTGTGGCAGGGCCTGGTACTCTCATATCTTCCACCTTAAATAGCCTCAAACCACATTGGGTTCAAATCTAACTAAGGACCCTTCTGTACAAACCGTACCGGGAGCATCGCAGCCAAATGCAGCTGGCGGATTTGGCACGAGCCCCTCGTTACCGGTCGGCTTGCACTCGGCACGCCGTCATCGAATACTCGGATTTCTATTCGTGAACAACTTGTACGCTGTCGAAAGTCGTCGAACTGTAACAGTGACTGGAACACAGCATGTGGTATGATGAATGTCAACCCGTGCTCATGACTGCGACAAATATTGGCATTGCGAGCTAGTGAAATAATTACTTGGCAGCTTATTCTGGTGACGAGTTAAGTTGTGCTTAATTTTCTCTGGTGTTTTCTGAAAAAGAAAATTTGCGCGTCGAGTTAGAAAAGAACGGGTGTCCTATGCTGCATTCCCACTGCCGTTGGAATCGCAACGGCGAAGCGGATCCGATCGCGGTTAAACCGCCATTGTGAATGAGGCTTCACACTGTATAAATAAATATTGCGAATGTCAAGAATTATGTCTAAAGCAGCGTAAATAACCCTGAAGATTTGCAGATTCTTTTAACCATTCGTATTAATTAATTCGCAAACTACTCCTAGAAAATTTCGAGCTTCTATAGCTTTAAAGAGGAGTGACGTGCATTTGAGCAGGGGCCTTTCAATGCCTTTTTGGTTTTGTTATTCGAACTGTTTGTTAAAGCAGACGTGTGTTCCTTGAAAACAAACCAACCAGCTCATCTAGCTGCTTGCGTGTATATATAGGTCGGAAAAATCCTCCAACAGGACAGCGACCGAAGCTCGGTTGGCCATGCGTATTTCACGCTCCCTCTAATGGCCGCCATTAGGAATACAGAGCCGTTTCCCCAGCTGCAAAACCTTTCGGGCCCCAAAACACGAGCCCGATCGCAACACACCGCCGCACGCCAGACACTGTGCGTGCCAGGCCGTGTAAACGTCGTTCAGCGGGATATATATACGCGATTCGGGCGAAAGAAGCGTTATCCATACGCGCGTGTCCGTTCCAGCGGCCAGACAATGCCTGATTTGCATATCTTCCTCGTTTCGCGCTCTCTCCAGCCGCAGACTGCGTTTACCCGTCAGCTGACAGTGAACGCGGGAGCTATATAGGCGCTCGCAGGATTAATCGTATTCTTTCGCCCCGTGATCACGCTCACACCCATACCCTCGCGCAGAGAGTCGGCCACGTGATGAAAGGGAGGCGACTGATCGGTCCGACGACCATGTGACTTCCACCGCACTTTCAGCTGAAGGGTGAACGGAGTATAGACCCGCTTTGTCTTGCTCCGCTCGAAGCGGGAGCTGCTGCGTTCGGTGGGAGCGCCCATCTGACGTGTCTGTCCTTTGTCCAGGAGCGCTTCAGAAACAAAATTGACGAAGGGAGTGGATAGAGATAGGACGAATCGGCGAAGGGGGCGGTTGTCGGAGAGGATATGTGTCGGGACTATCGTGTGTCGTCGTGACTCGTGGCATAATATCTTGGAATCCTATACTCCGTTTCACATTAGAGAGTTTGTGTTGTTCGAGTAAAACTCTCAAATGCGTGCAATGGGCGCGATTGGGGGATAAGCAGACGCACGAGGGGCGCAAGGAGCGGACGGACCTGCACCCCGAATTGGCTGTGATGTGGTAACTGTATCATCGGAGCTCGTCAGGTTCAGTCTGGTTCAAAAACTTAAGTGTCGGTTTAATCTGCAGCAAAAGATAGGCTTGAATTTAAAAGAAAAAAGATGCCTAAAAACGAATTAATTGCCGTGGGATAATTGTAGTCTGTTTCTTGAATTGACTTGTTCTACGGAATAAGAAATAAATAGTTCGAGAATTGCGCAAATAAATAGGCGAATTAAGATGGAGGCATTCCAGTAAAATAAATTTGTTGACATCTTATTAGGATGACGCATCAATAAGTTTCCGCCAGATTCAGGGCATTCCTGCCATAATTTTAACCCATCAACCGGAAATCTGGGCACAGATCGGCACTTTCCGTCATAATCAGTCATGCGGCTCCTCGTAAAACAATATTATTCAGTGTGCATTTTAAATATCACACTAGGCGCGTATATAAACTAGTACGAATAAAATTTAAAAATATCCTTTACTACCATGAGGTACACAGTGTAAAAAGTCTAAGAATGAACAAAGAAAAAATGTAGAAAGAGAGAATTTGAATTTCATGGCGAAGTTGAAGCAAATATCAATAGCGTGATGTAGAACAAGGAAAAAAAAGAGACATCAAAAATATAAACCGACAATGCTGTTTACAAACAAGTCAGCGTTTGCCCGTATATAAGGTGTGTACAGTGTGCGTGCGCAGGAACCAGATTCACGTAAGGTGAAGCGTCTGCGCATGCGCAGTGCCGACAAAAGCTCCCCGCAGCGGCGTATACACTTGTAGGTACGGCCTTAGGGCGCCACCATCTTGCTCGCTTGGAGTGTGCTTGGGCACGTCATAATCCGATTACGCCGCCTTGGCAAACGTTCGTAAAATACGTCATAGAAACAAGAACGGCCCTAGAGTTACCAAGTAAACACCAAGATTTGCGATGATGAGCGATAAAAGAGGCTGAACTTTTGAAAATGCTGGTCGCGTTTTCTCTTTCCATACAGACAAGCAAGAATGAATCGTGAAGCTAAAATCTTATTTACTGAGTGTGGTCGATTGGCGAGCCATTATCAAGCCAGATCTATAGCTTTGAGCAGTTTGGAAAAGAGAAATGAGGCAGAGATAGCGTCGTTTTATGTAACGAGTTTCGTTCTTCCTATAGTGATTGGTGCGCAGATATAAGAGCGCACCCATCGACCGATGCCTTTCCTGTCCCCCTGTGGTACTAATTTGAGCAGTGGGTTTGGGGCTTATCACCTGAAGAGTGAAGCAAGTCTGTTTGTTTTGCGAGCTTTGCTGAGTCTGCAAATGCAAGTTCTGAAAAGATACAGTGCTTCTCAGAATCACTTAAGTTAAAAGCGATGCTAATTACATTATTTGTATACCTTTTGCGAAACTAATATTGCATATCGATTTAGTTTTTTTTTTCTATAATGGTGTTCAGGGGCTGCACGCTGCTGATTTTATTATTTTTTTTTTTTATGTTGACGGTCGTCGTGTTTTACGTTGTGCGCTTGTTTAGAAGGTGGGACGTTAACCAACCCCTGTGGGCATTTGGTGTCCCTGTTATAGATGAGCCATTTAGCCCTTACAGTACCTATGCTTGCCTAGAGTCTTTATCGTGCATCTCGTGATACACGACCGCACGATGTCCATCCAGATCGAATAAAACTTAGTGCCCTTCCACTCTGTGAAGAAGAATCACCAGCGCAGCTAAATAGGGATGACTATATTGACGGCCGCATCGGTGGCTCCGAGGCGAGAGCGCCGGCCTACGGATCCCCATGTGGCGGGTTCGAATCCCGGCCGAGGTGCTCGCAATCTGACGGAGGCTTATTGCAGAGAAGGCGCCGTGTAATCGAGATTTCGGTTGCACGTCAAAAGATCCCCAGATGGTCTAAATTAATCCTCAGTCCTCCGCTGGGGCGTGCCAGATGCCCGTCGTTGGTTTGGCACGTAAAACCCTCAAATTTGACTTTGATTCTATTGACAACTCACGGTACTCGAGGTCTTGACGGGCGCATCTCATACGCTTGGCGTTGGCGGCCCGCTCCTTGTCGGTCGTTTTCGCTGGACGACGTCGATCACGCTCACGCGTCTGCTACTGCGGACGCTCTATACGGGCACGCTGTTGTTCTTCGTCGGTCAGAGAGCAGCTATACTCGATGGTCCCGACCCATCGGCAGCTGCGCGTTCGGCGGCAGGGGCTTCTCGTCGTTTTCACGCCCATTCGCTCTTTTGCTCCCATTGTCGCTCTTTGAGGGCACGTTCTTTTTCCTCAGAGCGAACTACGCGTCCTGCCCATAGCAAGTTCAAAGAACGTCGGTAGGGCAATGGCTACGTCAGAAGAGTACGAGGTGCTACGATTGGTACGTAGGCTATGACGCCGCGAATTCTCGATCTAAACGCTCTGTCCGCGCACGCAGAAATCTTCAGAACTAAGCCCCCATAAACAGCTTCGCTGTAAAAAAAAAAAAAAAAAAAAAGTTGCAGGACTGGGGTTTCAACCCGTGGTTTCAACCCAGGGTCCCTAGGTTCTGCAGCACGAGCTTCCGCTCCACGTGCTTCGAGCTGCGGTGAATTAACACTCGGCCATCAACCAACATCATTCGAACTAGTGCTCGGCGTTCTGACGTCTCTCCTCCTCTGTCAGTTTCTCGGCGCATATTCTGTCATGTGCGTAAACTCGTTCAATAGCTTTGTTTCCATCCCATGAATTCATTATTTGACTTTCCTCAGGAAGTAGAGAAAAATGGGCCTTTTGGCATAACCCACTGTGTTGTCTTCACTTATCTTTGCCCATACCGGGGCTCTCAGTTCCATGGCTCTGTCCGCGGACAGCTTCCTAGACACTTTCATTTGCTTGTTGTTTCTTTTGATTCTTACGGATACTTGCCAAGGTTCTCGTTGATGTGTTTGTGACGACAGGGAAACATGTTCATATTATGGTAATCAAAATAACCTATCAATTCATGTTTTCGACGTGACGTCACTGCAGAGACGAGCGGCTTTTTGGAGAATAATTTGGTATACGCGTCTTTAACGCGCACTCGTGCAGTTGCGTGTGAGCGGTTTTCTGAGTTATCGTGTCTGCACTTGTATTCCTGTGAACAGTGAGTTCAACAACATCCACACAACAGCTCCTTTGTCACGTCTCGCGCGGCGCCAGGAACTATTCGTTGTTCGTCTCCAACTTCCCGGTTTTGGTTGCTTCACTGAGGGTGCCACTTTACTTCTCGAAAGAGCTTGAGCCGGTCAGACAATCAAGGCATCAGTCACTTTAAGACTTAAGGGCAACGATGCTATTTTATGAGCCACTTTGATCGTGCATTAAAGTTGCGCCTGCAGGTAATGGATCCTAGATAAAGAGCGACACAGCTCGCATAAAAATCCGAATCCATTTTGGGTTCATACTTCATTCCGCGGGCTAAAGGCATCTAATTCCATTCCCATTGCATTCCGGGATAGCGGAAGCTCGGAATAAATAAAAAATGATTCCGGAGTTGTTCAGACTCCAGAGTGGCAACTCCGTATCACTAATCTATCCAGAAGGGAAGGTGCAAACGCAAGCGAATTCGTGCAAAACATTCAGTAGCCCCGTGACTGATGTACAAGTTCGCATTTTGAGATATTATACAAAACGGCTGGACTAGCCTGGCTTCTTTAGTGAGCAAAAGTACAACGTACCTGTGTTTTAGCTCACGACCGTTCCTGATCGCCGAGAGTAATCAACATCACGTAACAACACGACTTTAATATTTCAGCAATTATTATTTCATCCTTAACGTATTATGGAAGATGCTGCAGTCAGAAAAAGTTTGCTCATACATACTTGGGTAGTAATTCAATTGCAGTAATTAAATTACTGTAATTTAATTACATTTCCTGGTAATTTGTAATTTTAATAATTACTTTTGGCTAAAAGGAATTGTAATTGTAATTTAATTACTTTCTAGCGTAAGTAATTGCTAAATTTCAGGCACAATTACAATTACTTTTGCAAGATTTTGCGGCGGCGGCGCTTTTCCCCTTGGCCACGGAGACGACAGCACAGCCAAAGCGACAGGGGAGAGAGTGTCTCCCAACCTGCTCAAAAGGAGGGATGGGAAGAAGAGGCTGGGATAGAACGTAATTAAGGATTTTATAGACTTTAAAACGATTTAATGAAGATTTTGAGAAATAATTTGATAAATGATGGCTACATTCGCGTCCGTTTTTGTTCCTATCGTAGTTGAATCTGACTCTTCGTCTCATTCGCTTCCTGTTGCTCCTGTTTCCAGGGGTCTTTCTTGTTTCTCAATCCCACAAGGGGGCATCGGGGGTCGAACACGGCTGGTTGGCTCCGATCACATCATGCGGTCGAGGCGGGGAGGTTCGAGGTTCTCCTTACGCGTCTTCGCCGCTAGCATATTCGCTTACATATTTCAGTCAAGATTGGGGACTTTTTTGTTCATGAAATTATTCTCCTTTCTTTGTGCGTTTTTCACGTCCTTCTCCTCTATCTCGTATGTTGGTATCACTAATAGTAAGTCGTGCTACTCTGATATCGAGGCAAAGAAGCAGCATGTCTCATTAAGACCAACTCACCCTGCCTTACTTCCAACTGTTGTTGCTACACTGCTCTTCCTTCTCCCAATCCTCGTCTACCTTTTTGTATAAATCTTCATTATTTAGTGTTCGCACTATTTAACCCTTTTAACCGTTTGTCAGCCTGATTGGACGAGATTCCAAAACTTACAAACCGGGGCTTTAAACTGTAGGGAGCTTGTTTTTACGTTAAAGTTGTTCGTTGAAGCCTTTCTTTTTTTTTTTTTTTTTTTTTATAGAGGGCTTGGCTTGCACTTTGTTTTTACACCTCTATCGTGACCCTCCACGCGTTGTCCTCTCGTCCTGGACTGTAGACCCGTCCCGAGTGCTGCTTTGCATTGAGAACCTGCAACAGTCTTATCTACAATGGAAAAGGAAAGGCTGCCGGGGCCTTGTTACGAAAAATTCTTTAAACAGATTAGCAGCAATGTAAAAAATATAATCGTGAGGTGCAAACCGTCTCTGAAAACAAATTCAACAAACCGAAAGGCGATTTCCAATTTGCGGGAACATTTGCAGGTAGGCAACTTCTTTGTCACTTTCAGTAATACTGAACAGTTATAAATAATAATAATAATAATAATAATAATAATAATAATAATAATAATAATAATAATAATAATAATAATAATAATAATAATAATAATAATCATAATAGCTCGTCTATATCTTCCAGCTGAAACACGCTCAAATAAATCATGAAATTGAGGCGTCCAAGAGGCCGCAGTTTTGGAATAATTCGCGGATTCTAATTTTCGCGACGCAGTGGGGTCCCACTATATAGATTCCAATGTGTTTACATTTTACCGGAATTGCTCGCGGGACTTATTTTTCGCGAACTATAGGCGATTCGCGAAATTCGCGAAAATAAAGTCGTTTACAGTGTATCATGAATTTTTCGAGGTTGTTCTTGCCATGCTAAATTCAAATCGGCCTTTTTTTATGAGACGCATAACATCGATACAATCATTGCTATCCTAGTGATTATCTATATGACGATCCTAAATTTATTATTTATTTCAGGAGCTTTTTGGATGTTTCCGTGCACTGAATTAACCCAGAATCCCTGGCAATAGAGTTGCTGATATTGTGACACTAGTTTTGTGGAAGCGACCACAGTTCGCGTGCTACGGTAACCCACATCCGGCATGTTACAAGTCCACAGACAGGGAGAGGCAGCGAATCATCGTGGCTGAAATGTTTTCGTAAGTTGTCGTATTCTTTAAGTGTTTGACGTCGTTTAAAAGTTTCTCTTATTAGCCATTTTTACGTGAGTTTTATGATACCAGTACCGTCGCATATTTGTTTCCTTGTGTTATTTTTAAGTTTATTTCTTGTTGGTTTGACTTGGATACCATTTGCATGAGCTCTAAGGAGATTCACCTCGCACCTGTAAATTTTGTGGCCATTGATTTTTATTTTTTTGAGAATATAAGAACGCAGGAGTTCATTACTCCAAACTATTAAGTTCTATAATCCATTTAACAAATTTCATAAAAGGAAAGTACAATGCGTGACATTTATACAGCGGCCATAAAACTCGTTTACAGTTATATGGCCCAAGGTGGGTAACTCTCAGAAATAAGTAATTGTAAAGTAATTGCATTACTTTTAAAAAGTAATTTGTAATTGCAATGAACTACTTTCGCGTAGTAGTAATTGTAATTGTAGTTAAACTACTTT
Source organism: Ixodes scapularis (assembly GCF_016920785.2). Lineage (NCBI taxonomy): Eukaryota > Metazoa > Arthropoda > Arachnida > Ixodida > Ixodidae > Ixodes > Ixodes scapularis. Next base: position 81,619,478 of record NW_024609835.1, read on the forward strand.
GGGAGCTAAGTAATTGTAATTGTAATTAAATTACATTTTGAAAGTAATTTACCCATGTATGGCTCATAACCACTAAGGGCTGAATTCTGAAAAAAAAAAAAAGCACATGAAACCAAATGTTCACATTTTAAGTCATTTGTTACTCCTCCTATATTATTTTTTTCTTTCGCTAGAATGTACCAAGTACATAGGTTTTGGGCATCCATGCGTTTCGTGCGTCGTCCCATGTTCCCAAACACTTGAACAGGGACCGATGTTACATGTTTCTTGGTCCTCCGCAGTACTTGCTGCCGACACCCACCTGCAAAGAGAGGGAGAAAGTGAGATTGTGAAGTTAAATACTTCGATGATATAGCATTGTTTATTTTTTTTTATTTATGCACTGTAATATTTCGAATATTATTTAGGCATCTGAAGCTACAATAAGAAACTTTTTTGTTTTTTAATCCTAAGGTTGTTTCATAGCCAACGTTTTCTTTTTAAGTGTTTGGTCCCCCGTTGGTCTTCTAACAAGAATGACAATTGAAGCGCACCGAAACGTTACCACGTAATAACTTCGAAGACTACTTTAGATAGTATAAATTGCCATTTCACATGCTCGAAAATGTTCGTCGTGTTTTTTTATATTGCGATTTTCAATCAATAACGTTCTTTCACATTTATTTTGCTTTAGACGATGAACGTTGAATTAACCTACTTTCTCCATCATCCGGGCAAAGAATACACGGAATACACGGAACACTTCAATGTATACTTTATGTGGAGTAAAATATTTCAATCAGTATAAACACCTTGAATAATTACATCCGGAATAATAAAGAGAATGTGTGACTCACAGCACTCACATGTCTCTATATTATTATACGTGTATATGGAATGGTGGGTTAGTAAAGTAACACGCCATGCCGCCCTTTTGATATCAGGGACAAAAGTTAAAATACGTTCGGAGTTTCAAACTACACCGCGTGCTGTTAAAGCAAATAAGAATATCCCTAAGGGTATTAAGTAAAAAGGATTACGACTACTTTGAATTTTCCAGAAGGCTGAAGGGAAATTGTTTTATCAAACACATAAGCTTGTTAGGAAAGCGCGCGAGTTCGCACAACGCCAACTTTTCTTTTTCTCCGAAGTCCAGACCAGCTTCATTTACATTAATTGTTTGTTTTTTAAAAGCTCTCAGACGCTTGTGGTTCTTCGAAGAACTAATTTATTTGCGATTATTTTGATCCAGATTACCGCTGCCACACGCATTTACCAAAGCTTCAATATTTGTTTTTCATGTTATTTATTAATTGTTTTGCTGGAGGGTATCGATTTTGTCATATTAATGCTCTAGCATTCATAACATGTATTGGCCATATTTTGTCATAAAAAATAATAAACACCTTTGAGAGTGAAAGAAGGTGGGTCGGCCAATCTGCTTTCATACACACTAATATTCTGACAATGGGATTATCCGTGTTGTAATAATTTGATATATAGAGAAATACTTGGCGGCCAATTGTTCAAAGGGCTAAGCGACTAAATTCTTACAGAGTAATTGATTCCCGTAATATGAAATAAGAAAAAAAAAAGAAGACATTTACAATTTTCTTTAATGCGAAATTAGAGATAAGCCCCCTCCGTACCCTCCCCTCCTCCTCTCCTCCTCGGCCCCCCCCCCCCCCCCCCCCCCAATTTAGCGGGAAATCTAGCGAAAATTTTCCTGCTAAATTTAGCGGGAGCTTTAGCGAAACTTTCTCCGCTAAATTTAGCGGCTTAAGTTTTCCCGCTAAATTTAGCGGGGAAACTGTGACGTTCCGTAACGCAACGCGCGCGGTTACGCCGACGCCGACGCCGACGCAGACGCCGCTCAACCCGGAAAGGGGCGCCAAAGAGTTGCGCTCTAAAAAAATAAAAAGTAGAAGTAGTATATATGATTTTCGTTTTGTTCATGCGGTGATAATAGGGAGTTTTCGTAGACCGCGTTGTCCCCTCCGCTAAGCGTTCCGCAACGAAGAAGTTGCTACTGCGCCTGCGCGCCGATAGCCTTGACTGTGGAGTTCCCGCTATCGTAGCGGGTTGCGGAGGGCCCTGCGGGACGGCGAAAACGATCTATGAAAACTCCCTAATGAGTAATTTATTAGCAATACTCCGTACATACGAATACCAGAAACAGTGATCTTTGTCCCATGTGTGTAGTCGAGGTGCGCCATCTCTACAAACGACGCCAGAGAATTGTCGCAGGCTTAGAGTTCAGCAGATAGTACGGGTGGTGATGAGAAGCAACACTGTAGTCACCGACGTCATAAGAAAAGCAAGGTGTGGCTTGCTAGTTTTCGCGCTTCTTGCTTCGCGATTGGTTTTCGACGTTCTAATGCCGCAGTCTCATTGGATAGGGAGCGATAATGATATGCTTGGAACTCGCCACCCCCTGCGTTTCTGAAGCTGTCAGTGATTGTAGTACGTACTCGAAGACTGAAACAAAATGTAATGATTTGCCAATAGGATATATATATATAATAAAAAACAAATCGGTTGAACCGATTCTCATGTTGAAGTCCCTATTCACGAGAGTGGCGCCATCTGTCAGCTTCTTTGGCAACCGAGAAAGCGGGAAAGTTTGAATCGCAACTCCTGCTGTCAGCCCCTCCTCGTTACCCCAGGAATAAACAAACCAACAACACGTTTCAGTTTTTTTTATATCTAGCTGATAGATACGTAATATATACCCAGAAGTATCCAACTTTGTCAGTTTACACTCGAAGTAAGTGTGTTTCAATATAAAGGCGAACGATTCGAAGTTTTGATAACTCTCACGAATTGAAAACGTCGGCTTCTTGGCAATCTGCGTTGTAATTCTTCGGAAAGATACCATCATGGACAGAAGGTACGTCCTCTGGGCTCCAGCATACGGGACTATCATAGGTTCAAAAGCGGCCCACGTGGTTGGGCGTGCGTCGATTCCTTGGGAAATTAAGCAAAGAAAACAAGCAACGTCGTGAGCTGTGGTTACTGAGGCATTTACAAAGTAATAAATGCCATAATAGTTACATAATAAGAATAGCAGTTGGCCAGGCTGTCCCTCAATTTCGCTGTTCTGATAGAATTTGGCACAAGAAACCTCTAGTGCCATGATGTTCGACTTCAACGGAAATGAGTCCATACAGTAAAAACGCTTATTTAGTATCCGTTTTATGACTTGGTACAAGTAAATTGCCCAATTTATATTAAGAAGAGTACGTCATACAACGAGCTGCATTTTCTTTTTATTCCGCGACTTACGGTCAAGAAACTGCGTATTGAGACCGTGATGTGTACCACTGTGTTATACTGTTTTTTCCTTAATCTCGGATTTTCGTTCAGAGCGGTAAAAGTTACCCATGAAAAGTATTTACGTTATAGGTACAGTTACATGGCTCGAAATGTATTTAAGTCGTAGTTACAGGCTTACAATTCTAACTCCTTAAAAGTACTTACTAAATAATGTAACTAATGTTAATTGCGGTTTTTCGTAAAAAGTTGCATAAAAAATGGTTATAAGTGCTTTGACGAATGACTTCATCTAGTAACTAGTTTCAGACGGGTGGTTGGAGGAATTGTACAAAGCGCGACACTGCTAGCGCGAACAAGCGACCGCAAGTTTTCTGTGTTTTTCTTTTAAAACCGAAAGGCTGTCATCAAAAATATCGTCGTTATAGAAAAAGCTCATCTAGGGCTCTCATATAAGGGGTAAAACTTTGTGCCCACTAATACTCTTTCCTAATAAAATGCAAAAAGGCGCCAATGTCATGTTCGCGCTAACAGTGTCGCGATGTGTACCTTTGCATCAAATTGCTGTTTGCGCCACCTAGCCTAGCCTATATTTCGATTCCGCACACCGTTGCCAAGCTAAATGAATTGTTTTCGTGAACAACAGCTCTTCGACGCGATGAGAGCATCAACAATTGTTTTTAAAGCGACTGTAACTAAACTATGCTACAAGCTACACGAAAACGTAACTAAGCTACAGTTGCAGTTAATAACATTTTATTGTAGTTTTAGAAATTAGTCATAGAAATAGGACCTGGTTAGAATAACCTAAATACTGGCTATTACTAATAGTCGCTTTACAGCTCTGTTTTTGTTTATTATGTGATTTAGATGCGTCTCGAACCATCGGTGTCCGCGGCTTTTTGGTCCGTGTGCGGCGTTCCTAAGAGCTGAATAAAATAAAGATATAAACCATGTACTAAAAAAGAATGCTTTCAGGCTTGCGAGGATAAGTTAAGTCACTAAAATGAGAGAAAAACAGGTTTCACAATTCACAAACTCGAGACAGTTTTCTCGAATGTTCAAAAAGGCTTTAACCTTTGCACTCTCTTGACGAAACGGCCATTCTTATGAGGATTGGTAGAAACTTGGGCGAGTTGGGGTACGCATCTTAGGAAAACTAAAAACAGGGCAAACAAGACGACGGAAAAGAGAAGATGGACCACGTGTGTTGGCTTTACTGTCCTAGGAGAAAGAGGGGTGTTGTTAAGGACTGGTGGACAGACAGGCTAGAGACTGGGCTTCGGCTGTAAGAATTACGATGTTTAATGAGGCATGATTAGATGATCGTAGTGTTGGTCAGCCCCCTCCTGTCTCCACCGCGCGAGTCCGCGGGTCTCTATCTGCGGTGACGTGACGATATTGCGTCACCGGCGGGATCCTGGTGTGATTGGTAGTAGCTCTTGGCTTCAATGAAAATGAGGGTCTCTGTCACTGGCCTGGAGGCTTATGTCGTAGCAGCGGCAGCTTCTCTTGATGTTAGAAAAATAGAAAGACGAAGACCCGCTGACGTTGGTTACTTCGGCCAATGTTCAAAAGCCTTGGTTCCGGTTCTTCGAGAAGGTTTCAGTCGACCGATGGTGTTGCAGATCGTCGCTGTGAGTGTGCCGTAGTTGGATCACGGCTTCGCCGGGGTTAGGAACCTAGGATGACAGTTGCCGATTGATTCTCTCGAACGCATAATAAAGAGAGGTATAGATGTAACCTGCCTACAAACGGCTTAAAACTACATAAAATTATGTTCTGTTTTTTTTTCAGCCAGTTGAATTTTTTTTTTGTTTGGGGTGGAAGAAAATCTTATAGAAATACTTAACAAAACAAAGGAATTCGTAAGAAGGAAGCCTACTGTAAGTCCTGTGGTATTACGTATATACACAAGGTGACAGGCTCAAGAGAGGGACAAAGAGGGTGGCATATCCCTGTGGTGCCATCAGCCCCTTCAAAATTGGGTCGTTTGTGTGCGCGAGTTGATCGCGAAAAACGCAAGGTTCGCTCCGGAGCCTCCGGCACAAAACAAAATCACCGAAAGAAGTTCGTAGAATGCAGGGAGGATGTCGTGTATGAGATACCCCTTTCAGGTGGAAGAGTGAATATCGGCCAAACCGGAAGGTGCGTGAACGAAAGGCTGAGGGAATGCGTGCTGTCAGCTAGATCACCACCTTCGGGCAATCTCCCTACTCATTGTAACAGATGTGGGTGTGTTCCTATAGACTAAAAGATGCGACAATTCTGGGGAGATATGACCAGCAAGTCATGAGGGAGATTGTAGAGGCATACTTCACCTCGCTGTGCGAAAATGACAAATGTGTTAGTGTGGCATCGATGGCTCTCTATGACAAGCAACTTGCGGACTTAGGTGCTTTTGACAGAGTTGCATAGTCATGACTCAATGAAATGAATATTGTAATACTTTTTTTCACTTCGATATGGGCGATTTCCTAATAAGATCATGTTGAAAGTCAGCGCTCTGTCCGTGTTCTTCTCTGGTTCTTCGTATTGTCTAGTCCTTCGTTTTACTTTCGCCGTTTTTAGGCAACGGAAGCTACGAGCGGGCGGAACCAGTCAGTCTCAAAACGCAATGCCATCCTGTTTGCAAAGTTTCTGTGTACGTGTTCTATCATCGCTAAACCAATCATGTACAGGAAAGGCCCAGTGACTTGCGTTTTTAGTATGTGTGTTCATGATTGCCTGCGCTCGGTCACAAGGTACAAACTATGGTGCCTTGAACGCGTCTCTGACTGGTGTGTTTACCGCTTCCAAAAATGTGGTCCCTCGATTTTCGCCCGGCGACATCATAGAAGCGTCATGATGTCCTCGGCCGTGACCTTGGAAGTGTCCCAGCAGCTGTGGTGGATGTGGCAGACGCCTGTTTTGCTGCATGTCGCTCTCCAGTGTGGCAGTCCACGAAAGCTTCTGCAGCCAGAAGCTGGGTCACCGTGACGACAACGACTCTCGCGTTCGCTCGTGCTTTTCTCCAGCATTTCTTCTACAACCAACCGACAGGATCGTGACCTCCGACAGCATAACACTTCGGCTTGTGTGACGTCATTTGTTGCCACTTAGGGACCACTTCCGATATGTGGGCGGGATAGGACGCTAAACACACCAGTCAGGGACGCACTCTATGCACCACAGTGAAGCTAAGTGTGCGGAGTGCAAGTTCGTCTGCTTCTTTTGCAAGGGTTGTGGAGACGTCAGAACGCCGAGCTTTGATTAGCTCTAATTGAAGGATAGTGGGTAGACCTCAAAGCAAGATGCCTCGAGCTCTACCTACGACCCTTTATTCAGAGCCAACGAGAGATCGGCGTCCTGACGTAACCACAACCCCTGCAAAAGAAGCAGACGAACTTGCGCTCCCCAGTTCTTCCTTGTGATCCACCCGCCTCAGTGCTCCGAGACAACGCGGCGGCTTGCGGATCCTGATGCTCCGCTTCGCCTTATATGATGGAAATCAGCGAACGCTTAGTGGTAGGAGCCATTCCAGTGTCCTGTGACTGTCATTATCGGGTAACCTTCCGGTGCTCCGCAGCACGCTCACGGCGCAGAGTCACGTGATACGCCCAACGCGCTGGACCTCCTATCCGCGACTCCAACTAACTATAGGTGGCGCCACTCATTTTCCAAGATGGCGGGTTTAGTGAGGGTCAGAGATGCGTGCCGCTGTTGAGCCCGTCTAGTGTGCTGGCTTCACTGAGCGACATAAATTATTTCTGGTAATACAAGGAAGCTAATGTTTTATGAGCGCAGGTTACCCCTTTAACCTGAAAACAAGAACGGTGTTTAGCGTATTTTTTACGGAAGGATGCGCGTTTTAATTCTGGAGCGAAACCGAAACTTACCTCTATTTTGGATTTAATTTCTCGATATAGGCCTTAATTTCGAATTATTTCACGACTCAAGATGTGTCTCACATCGTAATTATTTACTTAGAAAAGTTGTTCGCGGAAACTTTATTTTGTGACATATTGTTCGATCCAGGGTGATATTTGTAGTTGCTGAAAAAATCAGTGCTGATATCTGTGCGTTCTCGCAGCCTTTCTCTCGCTCAGATAATTGTCATGGGAAATAATGACAATTATTCCAGCACAAGAATAAGAAAATAATTCTAATTTTTATAATATGTCCACGAAACGTATAAACTAATAAACGCTGCTCTCACTGCAACAACCCAAAGACGGAATCCGAGTCAGACAGCTGAAGTGTGTGTGTGTGTGTGTGGGTTTATAGCACCGCGTGACGTGTAGGACTTCATATTACATCCATTGTTTGACTGTTTGTCTAACTTGATAACTATGTCAGATTTTTTCATATGCTAAAAAGAAAACAGAATTATACCTTTCTGGAAAGACTATTATTGTTAAATAGCGTATTCTCGCGATCTTGGCGCTAATTGGAGGCATACTTTGCCGCGATTTGTATTAATAATAATAATATTAAAAGTCACATATTTGAATAAGTAATTCTTCAAGTTCTAATATAATTTGTTGCTTATGATCTAATTTTAAACGCGCGAAGAAATATGACAATAAAAACTGTGCTCATTATCATCACTGGTTTCAGTTGCTGCATTTTAATTACAAATAAAATAAAAATAGTCTAAAATCAATGAAAACAAACATTTTAGCGAATGTGAGAAATCCATGTAAAATTACATTAATTGTGAATAAAGTATATTTTGCTCAAAGTCGCGACTTTTGACAACCGGCGAAATGCCCAAAATCGCCGCCAATAACCTTCCATACCAAATGCCCCCCCCCCCCCCCCCCCCCAAAAAAAAAAGCCTTTTTTTTAATTATTAGTTTTTTCATAACATTTATTTACTTTTGTATTTGCTCGCCGTTGTTTTGCTAATCTCAACCTTTCCAGTTCGAAGGAACGCCTACCTGCTTGCACGTCTGGTCACTGCAGCACGTTTCGTTGGCGTTGGAAGCCGGTGAAACAGTTGTGAGTTTTAATATTGCGTATACGAGCGAACTCAAGCCCTGTGTGTTTGCGTTAGCTTTACGTGTTCTACACTGCGCGTGCGCGGAGCCCAAAACTGCGGTCTTGGATGGCGCATGGCGATGAGGCGCACGCACAACGTGGGGCACGGAACTCTAACGCAAACGCATACCGCTTGCGTTTGCTTCTATGCGCAATACTAAAACTCTCCAGTAAGGTACAATCCCATACCGGCTGCAGCACTACGTTGGGACAGTGAAGAGTCTTGTTTACATTCGGAAACGACATTTCGCGAGCCATGACCGCGAGCAGTTCCGCCATGCCCGCTGAGCAGGAGAGTCGGGGGACCCTCACTAGAGCGCTTCCCGTTTCCGCCGCGGGAGGGCGAGCGTCGAGCTGGAGACGCGAATAGGATGGCTCGAAGGGATCGATGCGCTCAAACGCAAGGTGACCGGAGTATGGGCACCGGACATTTTGTCAAACGCCGTTTCATCGACTAAGTGGACATTTCATCGAACGCCGATTCACTTGACGCCATTCCATCGAATTTCACTACCGAATTTTGGAGCATTATAGTTCTTTTTTTTTTATGCTTTACTACGTTTCTGAATTGAGTTTTTTTTTCTTTCCACGCTGTTGCCAAATATTTAGAAATAAAATTACTACCCTGGTCACTATTTGACCCAAAGTTTTTTGTTTTTTTTTAATCATAGAATGAAAAGAGAACTTAAGTGGGTATGCCACTTACTGTTTTCAGGTAAAATAGGAGGCTGTACTTTATTCCCTATTTGCCGAAGTATGAAAGGTACATCCGGAATGCAATATCACTATTCTTTGCTGCACCTTTTTTATTTTGTATTAATCTATTTACTTGCGTTTTCATTATATCCTATAAGAATAGCTCGGTTTCTAATGGTGAATTCCACTGGTCTTTTTGGAGCGCGCCAGGATCGACTTCTTTGGAGCACGCCTATTTCGCTGGGCGATCGGGATCGTGACGGACGTCGTTTTCGACCAGCTCCCACTCCAGATCTCGATACGGATCCGAGAAAAGTCGCTCCGCCGATTTCGGCGGATTCGACCGGAAGCCCGCCTAACCAGCCCTCGGCGTGCACACGTGACTTCCTTGCTTGCCGGGCCTCTCGCCCTTCTCGCTTCTCACCTCAGAAGAATTCGTAATGGCCTTTCGCGAAGTGCCGTCCGGCTTACTGCTGGTGCTGCTTGATGACAATTTGTTGTCAAGTTGATCGAGCAGCTCCTCCTGCAGCAGTGGCTCGAGTAGCAGCGAAAACAAGTAATTCTTGTATGCCCCGGGGCATACAAGAAATCCTTGTCTTTTCGGACCTTTGCAGAAGAGGCCGAAAATCGAGACGTACTTGGACACCGTTCACGAGTATTTCGATCAAGAGGCAAGTGAGCTACGCTGATGCATTTCGCTTATGGACAGGATTCTTTCATATCATTAATAACTTCGCTTGTGCGTTGAATATCTGTTGCTAGCGCCGCGATTGCGAAAACATGTGCTTCGAGATCCGCGACCGCGGGAAGAGAATTTGCGGGAAGGTGAATGACGGGAAAATATCCGCCGATTCCGAAGGAGTGGTCATGTTCTACAGCGGATCCGGAGGCGGAGCGATTTCGTTCAGATCGCGTGCTCCATCTCGGATCTGGTCTACTGATTCTGGCGCGCTCCAAAACGGCCAGTGCAATTCACCATAATAGCGTAGGTTTAAAATCCGGCAGCTCTGCCGATTACGAAAAGTAAACAAAAAGGGGAGACACGTCTTATTTATTGTTCTTTTTTTTTCCTGTATTATGCGACATGTAGACATGTCATTGCTTCAAGGACGGCTTCGTACTTGAAACGAATTCCTCTCTTCAAGGACGAGGATAAACACGTGAAGGGACACGTACATTCGTACCTGCACCCTATGATACCAGGTTTCATAAAATGAACGGTGTTGTTTTAAAATGGTTAAAACAGCGCAAAAAAGACACGGACAGAGAATATGTACACACACAGAGCGCTGCTTGGGGACGTCCAGGTGCCGGAGGACGTGCGTAAGGTCTTGATTAAGGGTCCGAAGTTTGCCACTCAAGAGGCGGTGCTTCCCCAGGACTTGGTTTCTCTGATTAGAAATACGGGGAGGAAGGTGGTTGAGGAATAGAGGGAAAGATGCATTGTGGAGGCGGTTGATTCGTTACCGAGGGGTTCTTGGGGTCATGGTCAGAAGCCTTACGTGGGCAAGGTTGTCTCTTTCTGTATAGTAGAAGGACTAAAGCTAATGACCACGGACAAGGAGGGAGGGTTTGTCCCGGTAAACGAGGGTGTATTTTCTGTGAAGGCTGGGGAGGCGATTGGTAAGAACTTCAAAGTGGTCGATAACATGCCCTTGTGTAAGGTCAAACCAACGGCGTTAAACCTTTGTGAGGGCTTGGGCCTGGACAGACTGAGTTGCAAAGGGAAAAATACTTCACCTTAATGTCTTCTTCACAGGTCACACAAGGCGGCCATTCCGTTCAGGGTCATTGTTTCTCAAAGAGGTTCGTGGAAGCTACATGTGGCGGACTTCCTAAGGAGACACCTGACTTCACTCTGCCTGCAAGACGCGTCTAGGTTTGACAACTCGCTCTCAGTGGTCGAGCTATTGAGGGTGGAAAACCCTGAGATGTGCGATGCGGTGTCTTTTGACGTAGAGGATCTGTTTTATAATATTCTTCACCAGGATCGCTCGATAGCTGTAACTTTCAGAATGCTAGCGGGGTGAACGCTCAGCAATTTGTAGAATTTCTCCGTTTTTACTTAAGTTACACGATTGTGGAGTACAAGGGGTCGTTGTTAGTGCAGAAGCAAGGACTGTGCATTGAGACCAGTGTTGCACCCGTATTGAGTAAAGTTTTTCTGTCCAAGTGTGAAAGAAGAATTGCTGATGTCCTCGGAAGTGACGTGATAAGGGTATTTAGATACGTTGATAATATTTTGCCTTTGTTCCGGGTTGGGTCTGCCCAAGACAGGAAGATTGTGATAGCTGATTTGTTGAGTGTGTTTAAAGAGCATTTTAACGGATTGCAGTTCACCAGGGAGGACCCGAAAGGAGGAGTGTTACAGTTCTTAGAGATTGAGCTTTCCTTCTCTGGGTCTCATCTGTGCTGAAGCTACTTGCCTAGGTAGAAGTCTGTTCTCCCGTACGATTCGAACCATTCTAAAGTAATAAAAAGGGGGATTATAACTAGTAGTTTGTGGGGGTCTGTTACGGGGTCATTTCCACACAGGATGATCACGCGTTTTTGCGGGCAGGCTAATAAATGTTTGGAGTGTGGGTACCCTAACAGCCTTCTAGTCGATGTGATCAAAAGGTTTGGCAGCTCGCATATAAATAACATGAACAATAACATAGCGAAAATAACATGAAAATCAATACTGGAAAAACTAAATACGTGCATATTACAACAAAAAAGAATGCATTGTGTTTTGATTATGAGCTTGATGCAGTTAAACTTTCCAAAGTTGATAGCTACAAGTACTTGGCCGTGATTATCACGAGTGACCTCGAATGGAACAAACATGTGGACTATGTAAAAAACAAGGCAATAAAAAAACTCTAGTATCTCCGAAGAAGACTTTTTAGGACACCTCCTTCGGTTAAGACTCTTGCGTATAAAGCTCTAGTAAGACCGACCCTAGAGTACGCATCCGAAGTCTGGGATCCCTGGCAGGTCACACTTTCAAGGGAGCTTGAAAACGTACAGTCACTGGCAGTACGCTCAATCTTTTCTGACTTTAGGAGTGCTACATCTGTTACGACGCTGAAACGACAGGCTGGTTTGCAGCCACTAAAAAACCGAAGAATGTTCCAGCGCCTGAAATTGTTTTTTCAAATATACAACAACATTAGAATTAATAAATCGAAATATGTGAAGCCGAAAAGCTATCGGCTAGATCGCCTGCACCACCAGAAAGTTTAAACTGCCATTGATGCCCGTATAAATACTTTTAAATACTCATTTTTTGTTCAGGCGGTAGAGTTGTGGAATAAACTTCCTGCTAGTGTCGTTGCACTGGAATCCCTTTCTGAATTCGAGAATGCCATAAGCGTATTGTTTGACCTGTAAGTGTGACCCTTCTTGTGGGTGTATCTGTGAGTGTATATTTTTGGGGTGAGGTTCCCAAAGGTTGATTTTGAAAGCGGTGCTTGAGGTGTATATTTTTGTGGTGCAGATCCTGGAGATTGCTCTGAATGTCGATATTTGAAAGCAGTGTTGTATTTGATTTCCGTGTTTGTATTACCCCCTCCTGCCTTGGCCCTTGAAGGGGCTGGCAGTATTGTGAAATAAATAAAATAAAATAAATAACAAAACTAGCAGGGCTTTGAAAAAAAAATTATTTCTCAACATATTCCCCCTTATACTAATACACTTCTCCCAGTTGCCTTAAAAACTTTTCATACCCACAAAAAAAAAAATCTTTCTTCCTACTTGTTAAGTGACTGCTCTGTGGCAGTTCGCAGTGCACTCAAGTCATTGAACCTTCTTCCTTTTATGAGTGTCTTTTTTTTTAAATTCGGGGAATAAAAAAGTCACTAGGGACCAGATCATGCCTGTAGGGTGGGTGGTCAAGCTCTTCGAAAGCACACTCTCAAATGACAGCCTGGGCAACGCGAGACTTGTGAACAGGGGCGTTGTCATGCAGGCAGGAAGGGGACGCCTCTTGTGACTAATCCTCATCGTTTTCCCCACGATGTCCTCACGCAGTTTGCGGAGAACGTTGGTGTAATATTCTCCTGCTATTGTTCTGCTGTTTTTTCTAGATAATCAATCGGTAGGGTCTTTTTTGCGTCCCAAAAGACTGTCGCCATCACTTTCTCTCCCGAGCGTTGCATCTTGAATTTTTTTCGGAGGAGAAGGCCCCAAATGCCTCCACTGCATAGATTGTTGTTTTGTTTCGGAGTCCCAGTCACAAGGCGATCGAGAAAATCTTCTGGGTAGCTTTCATAGGTGCTCGAACGCTCCCTTGATGAATGCAAGCGGTGCTGTCGATTCAGCGTAGAGAGGTTCCGTGGCACCCATCTTGCCGAGATGTTCGACATACCCAAAACGTCATGGATGATTGTGAAAGCACTGCCCTCCGAAATTTTCAATTCCGTTGCAACTTCGGACACCTTAATTCGGCGATTCTTCATGATTAGGCTCTCAGCTCGGGCTGAATGATCCAAATCGGTTAAAGTGCTGGACCTCGCTGACCTTGCATGGATCGTCTTGCACGTCCACACGACCCCGTTTAAACTCGTTTAACCAGCGAGTTACTGCAGCATATGAAGGGCATTCATCGCCATACACAGTCACCATTCTACTGTGAATTTCCTTCGCGGAACTCCCTTTTTTGCACAAACCTTATCATGCTTCGATCTTCAAGCTTGAAATCGGGGGAGGACGCCATGTTTACCTGACTGGTGCAGACCAAAAGCGGTACCGAATGTCTTGATATTACGAACATGTTTGGCTAGAGGGATGAGCTAAGCGACGGTTATAGAGACATCGCTGTCAGACTTTTGATTATAGCCGAGTTGCAAAACTTTCTGATCACCCCGTAGGTGTAGCCGAGAGCCTCTTGAAAAAAGGGCGTAATCCGGCGGCTGGCATGGGTCAGACGTTTATGCAGAGACCTGTTGTAATTCCTTGTATCCACAAGGCTGCGCACGGTTTAAAGAAAGTGGCACAACGGCATGGCATTTTGTGCACTTTTTTCAGCTCCTGGTAAGCTGGGACGTTTATGTGCGAAAGTTGACAGAGGTCAAGCACCTATCCTTGGTTGTCTCGAACAGCATAAAAACAAGTTTTTTCCTTGCGTGGGTTGGGTGGTATATTGTATTCCGCTGACGTGTAAGAAGGTATAGATCGGTCAAACAGACTGCTGTGTAAAAGACAGATTGTGGGAACATGCGTGCTCAATAAAGTCGTCACCGTCAGGAAACTTGGCGGTGCACTGTGATAGGTGCGAGTGCACTCCTGTTTTAATCGACACCGAGATTCTTGCAAAGTACTGTTAAAAGACGACTAGAGAGTTTGCGGAAGCATCCTTTATTTCGAAGATCAATGATAAGTATGTCAGCTCTCCCTCGAGTTGCTTATATGACTGCGAATTTGCGTTTATCAGCAGTTTTCGACGAAATGGTCAGTTGATATGTGGTGTGACGTACGTGATGTCATGCGATTGGATATATGTGGGCACGACGGTGGGCATCTTTTTTTGGAAAATAAACAACTGAAAACCAGCGCTCCGTACACCTTCTCTGTCCGTTCTTTTTTTTTTTTTGCGCTGTTTTTACCCTTTTTAAAATGCAACACCAACTAGCCCAACTCACTACTGAGTGGTGTTCCCGTTTGTTATTGGCCACATTAGCTGCACAGGTCATTAGTTGCAATAAAAAAATGGCAGGTGTAGGGGATAAAATGAAGCTGCTTATTCTTTTTTAGCACAAGAAAAAAGTCTGGTATCCTTTTGGTGTAAAAAAAAAAATGATTTCTCAGATTAAAATGTCTGCTCCTCCACTAGGCGGCGTTCGATGAAACGATTTCGATGAAACGACATTCAATGAAACGGCGTTCGATGAAATGTCCGGACCCAACGGAGTTTATGTGAGCAGTTAGCCGGTTCGAATTTCCGCTGAGGGGCCCTCAATCTGAAGGTCGCTTATTACGGTGAAAGTTCGGAATCCAAGATTAAAGGCTTGACACATTCATGCTTGCTTACGACTGCAGGATCTAGTGGTTTCTTACGACGAGAGAACACACTGGCACGATGCCGCCATCTATGAGGTGGCCCTGGAACTGCATTTCACTAGAGCGAAGGTTTTGCACTATTTGCGAGAACAAATGTACGAAACTGTGAGAAATGGTCGTTTATAGCGTCGTCAAAAGATTTTTCCAGTCAATAAAAAGAAATGATTCGCGAAAAAGAAAAAGGAAATACATGAAATTCGCCAGCGTCCCCAAGTTACCCGTTAGATGGCGTCAGTTTGTTCTCTCGTCGTAAGAGTTCCCAAGAAGTTGTGAGGCACTCGGTCCTGTACAGTTGGAAGTGTGTATGAACCAGCCTTTAGGCCGAACATCAAACGAGTTGAAAATTGAACCGTGGAACTCCTCCAATGCGGCTTGGGCTCCTCTTGATGACCTCTGATGACATCGATCACATTTCGTCCCGTTCGTTAGTGCTCAAAATAAAATTAAATGCACAGACACACGTTCCAATTCCCTATAAAATGCTTTAAATCAATAACAAAATGCTTTTTTGTGTTAGTCTTCATCAGAAATGTACATGTTACGATGCTTAGCGAACGCCACCGAGTGCTTAGCAAATTCATCAGGCCTGCTACCAATCTAGTAGTTCACACGAGTTAAATGATAAACCCGTGTGTGAGCCATCGTCGCTATTTAGGCTTCAACATGTAATGCCATGCAAGATTTCTTTAGCTGGCATTTTTTATTCTAAGAAGAGCGAGAATGTATTAGTCAAAACCACTTGGCCCGCATAAGCACCTGTGTGCTCATACGCAGGACGCGAGTTCCTCCGTACGTATGTGACACCTACTGGCTACCGTAAAGGCCTTTGACAAAAGATAGTGATTATAGGTTCTTGAGTCATATCAATTAAAAAGATAGACACAGAACGGTTTCACATAACGTCGGCCAAACCTTTCCTACGAAAACTGCGCGTCGCCAAAAAGAAAGACAGGAAAAAGAAAAGATAAAGCTTATGTATTGGATTCTGACAAAGGGCCTGTTAACAAAAAATACATAAGTACACTTAAGACTGCCTGCGTCTAGGAAGGCGAAAGCATTACAGTCCCGCGGGAGAAATGTTTTGCAGTAAAGTTTCTACACGCATTATAGTTTAGGACCACGTATAGTACGACATCGAGGAAGACGTTCCGAGATCCACGCCAAGTACGGCGTGTAGGACGACCTCTAGGATGACCTTAAGGGCGATGTCTAGGATGACGCCGAGAACGACGCCCAGAATGACGCCTAGTGGGCGACGTCTAGGACGACCTCTAGGACGACCTCAAGCACGACGCCAAGGACGGTGTCTTCCTTGAGAATACGAGTAAGCGGCGCGTGGTTGATGACGTACTTTTATGGCCATCTTTCGGGCATAACGACGCCGCTTTTTCGCTCAATGAAACAAGCAAGGCTTTCGCTTTAAAATGTTTCATGTGCGGTATAGTTAGGTCAATAATTACTTTTAAGTACTTATATTTTTATTTAGTAATGAACCCGCTCTACAGAAATATAAGGCACGCAGAGGAATTTACGGGAGCTCTGGAAAGTCACTCAATTCGGGCGTGTTTTTCTGTTCCGGTGTTTTCCTAGTCTGACAATTCAAGTAAACGGAGGGCGTGGCATGTTCTGCTCAAGTTTCTCGCTATTGTGATTGGTTCTTCAGTGTCCTGATCGTATAATACAGCATTCTCGTCGGCTGCGAGGATATAATGAGATGCACGGCGCTCGCCATTCCCTGCTGGGAGGCATTTCTGCGCCAGCACTCCTCTCCCCCGTGGCTCCTGAAAAGGAAGCGCGCCGCAATTTGGTCAAAATGAAACGCCGTGTTGTTCGAATGGCATCTCAAGAAGAAGCTTTGCTCGCTTGAGTTGCACCTTCGTTACGCGAAGAATGCTCAGCGACGCACGTCAGTTGCGTGCTTTGGTCACAAGGAGCCGGGTGGGCCGCTGGCGCTAAGATGCGCTTTGATAAGAAACCGAAATATAGAAACAAACCCAAATGCAGTGTTTTGTTGTTGTTGCTGTTGTTGCTTTAATACTGAGAAATGTTTAATTGTACTTCACTTTTCTTTTAATGAATTGATTCGTTCAGAAATTTTCTGACGAAATTGTGCATCTAAATTTACTATCAAAAAGGTTCATTACTCAGAAAAATTTATTGACGTTATGGTGAACGTTATTAATTTTCCTAATTAGCGACAACCATCAGGACATCATCTATTTTCCTCTGTGACGCGCAATCTTCAATAGAACGGCTTGGTCGACGTTCCGTGAAACAGCCGGTGTATTTCTACTCATCACAATGCTACAAAAGAGGAGGATAGTTCCTTAAACATATAGCTAGTCCAACGTGACAGAGTCTGCTGCCTCGTTATCTAGTCTAAACTAACTTCAAAAGCACAAAAAAAAAAAAGAAGGAGAAAATGTTTCCGCGCTCGTCTTACCTAGGTGAAAAGGACGACATCTCCGTTCAACGTATTTTTTTTTTTTTACGCCGTATTGTTGTTTTTATTGAAAAGATGCGAGAGGGGGCTAGAGCCCCGCTCTCACGCAGCCACAAAAAACACACACACACACACACACACACACACACACACGCACAAAAAAAGATGCTGCGTTTTCGAGAGAGGCAGGATGAGTCTTTATTTATTATACACCTTAAAGTGCCGAAGTTACTACACCCATTACATGCGAAAGACGCTTGATTGAGCCAGCAGAGTCTGGGCGCCTTGTTTGCCTAATTATTCGAACGTATTTTGTTTTGACAGGGATGGGAAGTTTATACACGTGTTAACCATAACTGGACGAAGTCTAGATTTCAAGTACGTCTATGTCTACGTGCAAAAAATGACAGGCGAATAATTTGTGTTGGTGTGCTGGCTGTATATCTTTCTACCACAAAAATTTCTAAATATGAAAATGAAAAGGTCCACGACTTTCCATCTGTCTCCTTTCTTAGTGCTCATGTAACACGATTTCCTTCTAAATACTCAAATGAATGAATTTTAAATGTATACTATAAAAATGGACCGCCAAAGAAGCATGGACGTTGAATGCCAAATAAATTAATTGCATTGCACCAATAATCAGTCTGATGTTTAGGCGTAATAGCGTGCCGAGTCATTGTCAGCTTTTGGCCAAAAGAAAATCACATAGTAATCCGTTCTATTAGAGAGTGATTTAAACATATTATATAACGAACGTAGTACCGAATTTACTTAGATTTCTGCCGACGCGCTTACCTAATTCCATACCTCGATTGTGAACAATGACGCATAAGAGTAAAATAAGCAGCACTCCTCAAGTGAGCCAAGCAAACAAAAGGCGTAATAAAAGGCTCAGGAACCTCACTGCATCATCGGAAGTCTGAGCTACGAAAAAGATGTGAATGGCCTAACTACGTTCGCAATCCTATTAACGTTATACACCAATCCAAAAAAGCACTTCCTCAAACCAGTTCCGAACAAAAATGATTTGCACGCACAACGATACATCAAACATATCCTATCCCTGTCGTATTTACATGTCTAATTCCCCCGCAATTACTTTTCTTTCTCCTCCGCAGCTCGGAAGGAGTGATGTCAATGCATAACCACTGTTGTTGTTGTTGTTTTTCTCTCAGCACTATTGCGAAAAAACAACAACAACAAACAAACAGAGCTAACAGGTTAGCTGCCAAATCAGATTAGTCATCCTATTTGGTCGACGCCCAAGGTGCACTCGAACCAAAACCAGCCTCTTCTCGTAGAACAAAAAGAAGTCAGCCAGAGTAAAAACAAGAGTAGAGGAGCAACCGCACCACCGCGAGATGTTTTTGGGGCTAATGGTTTTCGTCCCTCGTCTGTTTGTTTCTGGGCAGAGTGCGTTAACCCGTGGCCCCCACCCCCCTTGTTTCAATTTGGAGGCGCCTTCTGCAGGTATGAAGATGATAAGGTAAACAGCGGCCACCATCATAAAGAAGACCCCGGGGATAAACAAACGGCGCAGGCACTTCAAAGCGAGCCTCTTTTACCCACTTCCGACTTTTCTGTGTGTCTTTGTGTGATTCGGAATGCCACAAAATAATTGCTCGCAATGGGGGTGCTTCGAGGCTTTAAGAACAAGATGGCTGTGCATAGGCTATGTCTGAATGCCCTCCTAATTGCTGAAGGGCTCTTTTTTTTTTTTTTCGTGTTAAGAGAAGACGACGTGCACCACTGTTCAGAATTGTAAAGTGTAGTTGCTTTACTTAAAGGATTAACTTTAAGTTGCATAAATAATGCTGAGTAAGAAATACAACACTACAATGACTCGCTGCTATTGCGTGCGCTAAAATTGCCTGGAAAGAAACGCCAAGAATATATTAGGCAGTGTAAATGACAGGTAAATCACTAGTTTTATAAACTCGTAATAACTATCTGGTCCAACGAGTATTCATAAAAGTCATACTCTCTCGAAAAATATTTCAGTAAAAACTTTTTTCGTTTACAAGAAGAAAAAAAAAAGGATTTAAAATCAGGGCGGCAAGATTACATTCATTTTTGTTTAATTAAATTTCATTATTAATTACTGTTTTGAACATTTCTGAAAAGCGAGGAAGTTATATTACAAACTACTATCCCCAAAGTGGTGCGTTAAGAATTGTATAACTTCAGAAAAATAACGGCCTTTGTTTGTAATTACTTGATCATTGCTGAACCTACAAAAGTACCGGCACTTTATTTTTCTGATGATACTTATTTTTTACCCACTACTCAAAATCTAGCTTCAAGTGAAATCCAATAAACTTTTAGTCGACATCTCTCGTTACAGAGTGTCGGGAGCAGAGACGAAAGGCTATCAAAAATGCGTCTGAACGGTGTGTGAACCTAAGTTAATTGCAGAAACGATAGGATAGAGGTTTTAACGTGTTAAGGTTATTACAAAACACGAAGCCGTTTCCATTTTTCTAAATATTTTCTTCCTTGGATTTTGCGTTGATCACGGTAGTGAAACGAAAACTTGCACGATATTCTTTCATTTTTTTAGCTGTCGTGAGACTTATATGTTTCGCAGGAACAGTTGACTTTATCAATAACTAGCCTGTCCCATCAGTGCACCTAATGTCCAGCTAATTTTAGTCATATCAGGAACCCTAAATATGTTTTTTGACAAACAATACAAAAACCAAAATACAAAAACAAAAAAAAAAACATCACAATTATTATGTTGTACGTACTCTAGTTCACTACACGAGTCACTTTAGAATAAAATTAGCATAACCTTGTTCGTTTCTAGTGTAAAAATTTCCAAAGGAAACTAAGAAAATTTCAGTATTAGTTAAATAAAAAAATAATATTTTCTAGACAGTGTTACATTTTTTCTTGTTTCCATATTATACTCCGGAGAAAAAAAGACGCTAAAATAATATTAACTTTGCTACATGACGTGAACAGATCAACTTTTTGATACCTCATTTTTCTAGAATGTAATTTGAAACGTAATCAAATAGCTATCTGAAAGTGATGTATGAGGGGTTATGTTGAGTACAACATCAGTGGTGATCGGTAGTTGTTTGCAACAAGTTCGTCTGGCAATCAATACCGTGCAACTTCGTTTGAAACTGAATGGTGGAGGAGGACGCAGCTGTCGATAGGTGCATTCTGGGTGCGCTGCCTTTTCCTGTGCCCTTGTAAACGTTTTCGAGCGAGATATCTCTATCTTGGTTCGTTGTCCATTACACAACCCGCCACGAGTAAAGTTTTCATGTTTGGTTTCGCCAGCCAAGTCTCGCCCATATTTATGTCTATTCATTAAGTCAGCGTGGTTGCACAGTTTCATGGTCTGCCCGGAGTATCTGCTTAACTTACAGATCTCATACAAGTGAATTCAGGGAACTCGAAGTTCCTTTGAACTCATTTGTGTGAGTATGGTCATTCGAGAGACCAGGAATCTATTTTATTGCCTTTAAGAATTTACTAATCGTGTCCATTGGAGTTTCATAGGGCAATCTAAGACAATTCGGTTAAACAGAAACGCACAGGAAACACCGAAACATAGCCCCAAATATTGGTTTTTGTATGCTCCATATTTCATGCTTGCTACATAAATCACACGTGTGCGCGCAAAAAGCAACACCGTATCGTTGTGTTGACGGACGCGAGCGGCCGTACAAGAACGTTGTTCCTCCGAAAAATAATTCAGAAGGCATCCGTTTCAGTATCTTTAGTTTTAAACTATATATCCACAGGTCTTGAGAATTCACCGGAGAGAACTCTTTTCTGGAGCGTGAATCCCTCTCGCGTTCGGGCAGCTTGGGTGTTTCTCAAAAGCAACGAGAGAAATGAACCGCCCAAATGGTCCCAAGAAGGGACCCTTACAGCACTGCGTGAGGGCGAACGGTTTGATAAATAACGCCCGAAATGAGCACTTGAAACGCGGAGCCTTAGCCGCGTAAAAGTTCATTATCGCGCGGCACGATCGTCGGAAAACGCTCCCCTTTGTTTCCAAACAGTATTCCCCACTTTGAAAAGAAAGCCTGCTGCTGATGCGTAAACGCTTCATTTCCAGGATCCTTTAGACTCACTTAGGAAATTAAACTACACGAGAACAGAAACACTGTATAGAAGGAGAGGGTAATCAATGTCGTGTTTCTAAGATAGCTTTTCTTTTCTGAACGGTATTTCTCTTCTACGTTGCAGACAACATACCATTAGAAAGCTGCAGTCTCAATAGTCTGAGCACATTCTTCAGAATAAACAAACGGTTGGAGTGTCTTTGTTTGTCGCAGGAAAGAAACAAAAAATGAAGAGATCCAACCGAACGGAGAGATAAACACTGTTATGAGGCCAAGTGTGCTTTAAACGAATGTGTGTCACTAAGACACAATTGCTTCTCTTTTTTTTTTCCTTTTTCTGCCAAAAAAGGCATTTTTGTGTTTTAGATAATTTGTCGATCTATTTTTTTTTTTTTTTAACAATCAGGGAATGACATTTCTGGGACCTTCTATGTTTGTATAACGTATCATCCTCAAAAAGGCTGTATACACAATCAACAAAGGATATAAGCAAAAGTTAATAATTTTAAAGATAAAATTAGGGTTTAATGATTCAAGCAAGTGCTATAATTGCATGTATTGACACAAGACGAATTTAAGAAAATTGATGGTATGTGAGACATATAACATTCATTTATAACAACAAAGAATAAATAACCATACTAATAAAAAATTATTCACGAAAAAAAAAGAACTGTTGCTACGTCAGCAGAAATGTTATATGTGTGTTTTAGGAGGGTGAAAGGGGATGATGTAGCGGTTTTTATTTTTGCCCCTCGTATCTCACTCTGCTCATATTGGTTGCTTTTTTAAGTTGTTTAAGGTTCCAGTCGTTTTTTTTAAATATACTTTTGTTATTTTTATGTTTTGTTTCAATTTACTTCCTGTTCGGCGCAGCCACAACACAACGCAATGTTTTGAAAGTTATTCCCTAAAGGTCAATAACAAAAACTAGTAAATTCTTCGTTATAGAAAATGTTATCCGCTTAGTCAAGTGAGATGCATAGTTAACAAGTGGCTATAGTTAAACCGCATATCATGTTTTAATATTAATATTTACACAGAAGGCATTTCAAAAGTTATAATGCCTGCAATTATCCAGTTTTTTTACTACGAAGAGATCAGAAAAATTATTGCAAAGGTGAAGTTCACTTTTAGAGCAAATATTCCGCAAATGAAAACATCAAAAACATTTGTTCCTTTACTTAATTATCACTAACTTCATTGTGTCTAAAAAACCAATCAATTTTTTATGCAACTGCAGTGACATCCTCTTAAGATGATATGCATACATATTAGAGCCTGAATTAAAAAATATCGAATTGTAGCTCTCTGCAGGGCATCACACTTCACAGTGATTCAGAATCACTGTCTTTATTGCTATATTTTTTTATTGAAATTGATTTTATATATTTTCATTGAATATCCAAGAAAATCCTGCAAGCGTCAGAGATTTAGAAGTATGACTACAGTTGACGTACCGGTATGAAATGTAGATACGGAAAGCATACCCTTCGTTTCTGAATTTTACTTTACCATGAAGTGAATTATTTTGTCTATCAATATCGGTTGAATCAAGATCTGTGTTCCAATGTAAACTAGTGTGGTTCTTTGTCAGATATGTATCAATTATGAAAGAAGGGTTGTTATGTCCCTAACTCATAAAGATAAGCCCTTTTAGTTTAATTATATCGCTGAAAATCAAGGCCTATCAAAGTTTTCAAAGTACAAATATCTAAGGGTATAAATAAGGAATTCTTTAAGTTGTAATAAGCATGTCCACTATGTCACGTATGTAATGCTCTTCGCAAACTAGTTAATCTAAAAACAACTTGGAAATATTCTACATCAGACATTCGGTTACGAGATTATAAAACTATTCCTCGGTCATCGACAGAGTATGCTATCGTTATTGGGTGGTTTTTTTTTTATTAAATCAACATGATTCAGAATAGATATGATAGGTTTACATTGAACGCGCATGGAAGGACATTTATTATTGATCTTGTCCAAAGAGCTGACTTTCCGGAAAGCTATCGAGTATGCAGACCAAGATTCACACATTGAATTATTCATGGTTCTGATACATATAATTAATCCTGATAACTATATAATATTTTCTTCAAGATATTCTACAAGGCACCGACGTAGATCAACCATGGTCCTATTGAAGTATCATCACACAGTTGAGCGGGAGTCCCATACGTCTGGGGCGCCTCCTTTCATCTGTTAGTGCATTTGTAGCGTAATATTTTTCAATTTCGAATCATGTTTGCCAATGTCAACGTTTATTTTTTGTTTTTGTTTTGTTTTTTACAGTGTATTATTTGCTAGAATCGTCTCGTGACAGTACCAATATTTTTAAATCAAAACAAATAAAGAAGTTTTGCTTTGTAACTTCCAATTAAAAATTAAATAAAATAAAACTGCCTCATACCTTTGCACCGAGAACAAATGTCCAACGAATGAAAAAAGCACGCAGGCTACGCAGCGGGAAACGCGGTACCCAGCTTCGCCAAGTCACCACCAGATGGCGGGAGCGCATTACGGCCGACGCCATATTTGTGCTCGCATCGATCCCAGGCAAAGCCTTCTGATTGGCTCCGACACGGCGATACGGTGGAAACTTTTCTCCCTCCTCTCCCAGGGCGACCAGAATTCGACTATTTACTTGAATCGGGCGTTGTTTATGTCCGGAGCCTACAGCTTCAATTCAGCGGGCCTCACATTTTTTCCCCAGCTGCGTGGAAAGTGCCGCAGTTCCGGACAAGGGAGGCTTCGAACGCGAAAGACGCCATTTTGAAGCCTAATCGAGCCGAGTCGGGGACTGGGGGGAACGGTTGTCATGGAAACGCCTCTCACGCGGTTGGCCAGTGTATATTTTTGGACCTGCTGATGCATTCTGCTGCGCCTTCTCTCTCCCTCTCTCTCTCATCCTCTCTTCCTTCCTTCGTTGCAGCCTGTTGGGCGACTGCTCTGCATGCGGCAGCCGGTTTGGGGCTGGAAGAGGGCTATGCCTCCCGGTTTTACGCTGTCGCGGAAAACTATGGAGGATTTTTTTGCGGAGACGAAGCAGGCTAAGATGGCGCCGTGGAGGCGGACGTTCAGCGGTAGAGATTTCCCATCCCGTAGGTCTGCAGCCTTTGATGTATGGACTATACTATTTATTCAATCAGTTACGTTAATCGCGAACTAAAAATAAATAGAGTTTCAACAAAGATCATTTAGTTGTTGGCTTGTAGTCATATAGGAGCAGCCGCGCAAACAATTAGTTTCTTTTTGTTGTTGTTTTTTTGCTGCAGATATTGAAAATATTTTACGCGAACTGGATGAAATGGCTGACTATAGGAATGCATGACGAAAGTTTATGAGATTGAACCACATAAAACAATTATATTGCTTAAAAAAAGCAGGGTTGAAGTCTCAAATTTGCAAGAGGAATTCTTTAGCAAAGAATCTTGTTTAGTACTTTCACCAAAGTGGTGACTGACAACAAACTTTTATAAGACAATGATTTTAGCTTTTCTATATTATTTGTATGTGGATCTCTAATATGACTTCAATCATTGCTTTATATAAAATGGTGAAAGCTTATAACCAAATAACTATAGCTTATAAGTAATTAACAGGTTTACAGCTATATGTATTTTCTTTTCAGCTACACCCACGCCCTCGGCCCCCCGCCACGATGCCCGTAAGATATATATATATATATATATATAGAGAGAGAGAGAGAGAAAGAGAGAGAGAATTATTTGTATGCAACTCTTAATTTCACTGCTATGACTGTGAAACGTGTAACTTTGCATATATCGGCATTTACTAGAGCATATGATTATAAAAAAGATGTGCCCTGAGATTTTGAAAAAAGAAAACCACGTACCTTTCCAGAAACTGATGAACCGTAACTGCCTAATCACACTGTGATTTTTAAACTTATTTAAACATTGAGAAGCAGTAAAAGAGGACGCGGAATTTATTTGTTTTTGATATTGAGCTGCATCAAAATGAGACGCACGTTCAAAAAAGTGATATATATTAAAAAAAAAAAAAACGTGTGCTGTATTCTGTTTTTTGCAGCGTGCATACTGCTGGCAAATATTTAGTGCAGCATACCAGCCATGTGCTCGGGAAGAGGGGGGGGGGGGGGGGGAGTGAGAGGTAACATGAAAGCGAAATATGCAGATCGAGAAACTGTTCATGGTTCAAAATCCATATCATGTAACAAAATGTTGTCATCTTTTCTTGAGGCTGCAGTTTCAATTTATTTAACGTCGCGAATTAATATTGTAATAAGTGCAACGACCTTTTATAGAGCACAAGGCGCAGTTCAATTATCAGTACTTCTGCTTTGTATATAGCTTTTATTAGTAAGATGAACCAGACAATGCTCTGTTATATCTTTAGAAATAATTGAAAGTTACATCAATCTCAGGAAAAGTAAGTGCACGCCTAATAACGCTGTGCGCTGATTAAGAACATTTAACGGATTAACCGACTACTTTTAATTGACTAATTAGTTGGTTAAATATCCTAATCAAAAGGCTAGTAAAACTGTTAAATATAGCAATACTATACATTCGGGCAATTGCATTCCTGAGATGTCTGAGCGATACCAGATTTATATGTTGGAATGAAGGCATTTCATGCGTTCGGCTTTTCCGACATATTCTTTCCTTCAAATTCCATTTGTTTAAGGCATAAACAAAACAAATTACAAAAATATACAACATTTCACTAACTTAAAGTTGCCAGCTGTGGAGTACTATTAACGTAATTAAAAATTGTAATTTACCTTAAAATATTAATTTTGCACGCATTCAAAACGGTGGACCTAAAAACAAAAACAAAAATCAAGAGTATGGTATGACGATTTTTTATTCCCATTACCGTGGACAGTAGCAACATGGAAAACAAAACACAACACCACCTGAAGAAAATTGTCCAGCATCAGGCTGAGCAGCCAATACTCGTATTGAAAACATTTATAAAATTGTGTGCAAGAAACATGCAACGACGTAGAAGATGGTACAATGACTTATACTATATCCTTATTTAAGCCATTCAGTTTGCGTAAGTTCTGGCATGTTTACGAGAACAATCACATAAAAAATATTTTATAAGAATAATATAGCTCGTAGAAATGTTTGTCTACATTTCTTTGCGTGTAGGTTAAATATCGGAACAAGCATCGGTGGCCGACAATAAAAAAGAAGAAAGGCTCGGTGGCCAAGTGGGCTAGCGCACACCAGCTCGGAAAACGTGAAGTGAAAGCTCGCGCTGCAGAACCAAGGGATCCTGGGCTCAATCCCCGCCCCTACCCGTTTCGATCTGGATGAGCATTGTACCGGCGTGAGGTCGTATTTGTCTACGGCGTGATGCCTGTTAAAGACCCCAGGCTAGCGGTTGTACTGCACTGGCTAAATTTCTCATCTGCAGCTAAGACACGAGACGCCCATTAAGGCTGATTAGCTTCCGGCTGTATAAACATGCACACAACACAATTAGTTCAATTCTTGACCATGGGTTTGACAGCGACGAGTGTGAGAACCGTGGCAACCTCATGAAAGATACCGCTTTTAACCGATACTCGGGTAAATATCTACCCGGCAATTAGCGCATTACTCGAGTAATCGGGAGATGAATTGATTAATATCACGAACTTAACATGCATACGCTGTGAAACACATGGGGTGAAAATCGACCTAGGTTAACGTTCATTTCAGTTATATTAAAAAGGTCACTGCAAATCTCATAAAAATAAGACGGGACCTAAGCGTTAGTTTATATAAAAATTGCTTGAAACGCCTGGATACTCTGCATGACGTCTGCATAAGTTAACGCGAGCTGGAAACACTTTTGGTCAGAAATAATTATAAAGGAACCGTCATTGAGCTCATAGTCTTCCACGTATTGCAGCGAATAATTTCCCAACTAACCTAAAGCGAAGCTAGCACTTGCTAATCTGTGCGATACAAAAAGACATGTTTGCTGCAAAAGACGACGCAATAGCTCTACCCTAGACGCTATGCCTCTTTCTACATTCGCAGCCCGGCAATCCTTGCAAACGACAGCAACAACAACAACAAACCCGAGTCAAAAATAAATAAATAGATAACGAGACGCGGACCGCTTCCCCGATGATGTCATTCGAGCCCTCAACCCTTTTTCCCAGACCCCTCAAATTCAAATTTTAAGCGAAACTAGCTTCAAATCCCTAATCAAGATGGCGGCTTCGGCGAAGCGAGTGCCGGTGACGCTGGCTACATGCGCGCCGTCTACGGTGGAACCCCCGCCTCTTTTGAATTTGCCTGCCAAAGCACCGCCATTGTTTGTTTGTTTTTTTGTTTCCCTGTCGGCGGTCCCTCGTTGGGCTCACACGCACTTCATCCGGGTTCCGATTTTGGTTTTGTTGGGTAAACCGTGACAAAGCGCGGAAAAACATGTTCGCGGGGGACTTGACGTTGAGCTAAAGAAAAAAATACCAGTCTGCACCCAAGTGACGCACCACAGGGCTGTGGAACGATAAGCGCCGGACAGCTCAATGAAGGCAGCATGAGTATGGCGCCTCCAGTTTTTAACGACTACACTCTTCTGAATTACGCCGAAACCCCCCCAAAATAAAAGCATTAGTTATAATGTATATCTATTACATTTTGCACATTTTGCTTGCAAGGATCGCCGATTGCATGTTCGTCTGTGAATATTTTTTATATATCTTTATCTACAGCACTTACGTTCAGCGGAAACACTTTATTAGTCCTTGTTTTAAAGTCGAAATCGTCAAATTGGATTATAAAACAAAGCGATTGTTGTTGGCGGATGGCACTCAAACGCAAAATACTGGTGGCGTTGGGTCATATCTGAAATTGTGTTTATACAGGTACTAGCCTTACTGGATGAATATTTGTTTAGTTGAAACATTTTGTAGCATTTTCAAAGGGCGAGTGTTTTGAACTCAGCGGCTTTTAGATAATTGAAACAAACTTTGATTTCTTTTTTATTCTAAACCAGACCAGTGCTTACACGAACATGCGTGACACTGATAAATACACTTTACACATACCTATCGCCACTGCAGATTTGCTGCGTAACTTGAGTGAAGAGGAAAAAGAAACTATTTGAAGCGATTGCCGAACAAAAGTGGAAGACTTAAGTTTATTGTATATTCAACGTTGTTCATTAATACATGAAGTATCACTCGCAAGAACCTTATACTTTGCAGTTTAGCGGGCTACTCTTCGGCATTAGAAACGTTCCACAAAAGTAATCACACTCTAACTTATATCTGTTCTTTATTCTTGCCTGGTGCCCACTTTCTTTGTTACTTTAATGTAGGTAGCCAGGCACAGATATTTCACGTCGAATTTCAGTAACACGTAGAACATTTTATTGGCAAGTAAAATTAATTGTTAGATGAAGATTGTAGCTTTCGGGAAAATTACGTTTAGTGACGTAGCTGCGTGGTCACTTTAATCGTTTTCATAAACTAGATAGGCAGGAAAAAAGAGAAAAAAATGTTTTACAATTTTGTGCAGTTGGTTCATGAAAAAGAACACCAAGAACTATTCTCGATCGCAATTAAGGTTATATAAATAATGAACGCGCTTAAAACAACTTCACCGCGCTTATTATAAAATACAAAACAAAACAAAAAATTAACAATTTAAGCGTGCTGGTTTACAAGCGGACTCTTAATGTTTTCCAGAGAAATTTTTGAGAGTCACTGATTTGCATCGAAGTTCGTTCAACACATTTATAGACACCTCAACTAGTAACTAGTTTTTTATTTTTTATTATTTTATTTTATCGCGAAGTTATAAAGGTTCTGAATTTGGTCTGGAGATGGCTAGAGGCTCTACCTGCAACACTGAAAACGTAGTGTCAGACTTTCATTTTATTTCATTTATTTCGCCCTTAAATGCCCACAGAGGGCTTTCAATAAAACGAGGGGAGGGAGGGGGGGCAAATTTAAAAACTCAGAATAACACCACAAAAAAAGAAAGAAAAAAAAAAGTCTAAGATGGTTTGTGTCGGTTTGAGAACACATGCAAAGAGGACGCTAGATGATGACGAGAGAGGCAATGGCAGATTTGAAGTCATTGGATTCTGGGAGTCTCACAATCGGTTTTGGAAGGTTGTTCCAATCACTAAGAGCCAATTGTAAGAAATTACATTTGAATATATTAATCCTAGGCGTGGTTACCTGAATTTCGAGTGGATGGTCGGTGCGGGGGGAGATGTGGGTGGCTAGTGGGCAGTACTCATATTTTCTTAAAGAAAGATTATACTACATTTTGTGCAGGTGGGTAGGGCGTGATACTTTACACCTGTTCTCTAAAAGAGGGATGTCTAATTTAACTTCCATTGCGGTAAGTATTACCGCAATGAAGACGTTGTAATAGGGACAAGCAGGGGGGCACTACAGCTCGTTCCCGACGGGTTACAAACTTAAGAGACGTTGGATAGTGTAAAATGAATGCCGATTAAACTCACGCAAAAAAAAAAAAAAAAAAACGTAAAAAAAACGCGCGAAATATGGCGTTTTTTAAGACTACCAGCTTGACTTGCAAGTAATACAATATGTGGCGTTACGCCACTGGAAAAGGGGAAATTTGAATGTTAGTTTTCGCACCGCCTTAATTTGGCGTTTTCTCAATAGCTATTTTAAGTTTAAAATATAATAAATTGCGCTCCCTGGAAACAGTAATGCCTGAGTATTCCGAAAATCTGTTCTCTAAAAATAGCTCCCAAAAATAAAAACTAAAAAATGCCGGAGCATCGTTTTAACTTATGCCTACATTTCTATCGTATGTTTTTACACCCCCGCTCTATTTCACGGTGGCCGGTTCAGAACAACGGACTATTCACCCCCTTTCATCCCAACTATCTCACCTGCCTTTCCCTTCCCGATATTGTTATGCACCCTCCTGCTCCCCAAAAAAGTATTTCAATAAAGTGAGCCGCCGAACAAAACAAAAACAAAAAAAGAACGATATTCGCGCGCCACCACACATCTTGAGATATACGTGAGGAAGCTACCAAAACAAAATCAGTCCTTCTAATCGCGGATGCAAACAAACAAGCACGCAACGAAACAAACAAATAACGACGACACGTAATCGCAACGGCTGACTTGAACCAAAAGAAAATAAAAAAAATAAAGGTGAAAAAAAATGGGGGGGGGGGGGGGGGAAGGGTTAGAAGATTAATCTCCGATACGACCATCCATCTTTCAGAGGCTCCAGAGACGTCATCTATAAGTCAGTCGTCACTCGACGATCTCCTCCCATGCACGCTCTTTGTAAAGCAGTCATGCGTGACTCTTTCAAGTTTTTATTTTCTCGGCACCGTTTTTGTTTTTATTTGAATAGACTACGATGGCCTACGTGGCTGAAACGGAGTGAAAGAAAAAAGAAAATACGAGAGAAAGTGAGAGAGAGAGAGAGATAACACGTCATGGGAAGCGTCAAACTATGCGAAATACGAGCAAACTCGCCGAAATTGAGCGTGTGCGTGAGGGGGACCAAAGAAAGTCGTAACCTTGAAACGAGAAGACGTTGACTCATGAGTAACGTTTCAATTCTGTTGCTGCGCAAAGCCGGTTTTTCCTATCGGTGCTTTTGCATGTTTGTTTTTTTGTAGTTGTTGTTTTTTTTTTTTTGCTTTATATGTTTAGAGTAAATGGCCTTTTTTTCTTTTTTCATTGAGTTTGACTTTGTTGCATCGCTGCTAAAATGTGCGGAAATGTTTACCCTCGTTTGTTTTCCTAGCGTAGATGCCAGAAAAACAAACGAAATAAATTGATTGTCTCCACTAACGTCTTCTCACAATTCAAACCAAGTGTCATATGTTGCGCACTGCCCCAAGTAGCACAATGCCCTGGCTCTGGCTCGCGCCAGGTTGGGCAGCCAAGGAAACTTTCCTTGGGCCATGCTTGTTTTGCACCAAGGCTTCAGCTAGAGCCAACCTGGCACGCTAAGATTGGCAGTAAGCTGCAATTCCCCGTCTAGCCAATCTGGGCTTCATGCTGCAAATACAGCCTGGGCCAGGGTGGCTGTTTCCGGGTCAGCCAATCCTGGCTATACGGGATAAATACAGCCCAGGCCACGGTGGCTGCTTCCGGGTCAGCCAATCCTAGCTATATGGGTAAAAAGAACTCGGACCAGGGTGGCTCTTCACGGGCGAGCCAGTCTTGGGGATGATAATGTTGCTGTATGTGTTCTTCTACTTTTCTTTAGCTTTTTCTATGGCCCTATCGCTGTCCAGCCATAGCGCTCTTTAGCTTTTCTAATGGTTGAAAAAAGACTTTTCTATGGCTTCCCTATGGCTCTCTTTAGCCAGCAAACCCTAAAAAAAAATTTTTTACTTCAAGTTCCCCCGACTTGTGAACGGTACATGGTGTATGTGTATCAATGTATAGATATATATGTAAATCTATGTATAGATACATACATCTCTGAACACACACAACACAAGCAGAACACTTCCCCACACAGCAGCAACAACGCAGATCTACAAACGCTATGTTCGCACTAGCTGTATATATGACAGTCTCTAATTTTTCAATCCGACTTTGCCGGTGACCCATCATTTGTCGCAAAAACACGAAGAGGTGGAGCAAATATTACTCGTACTTAATACATTATTTGAATTGTCTCTTGGAATAGCCCCCATCTCTTAGTTCAAAACCCTGAAAAAAGCAAATGTAGATCATTAGGCTAATTAATTAAAATGTATTAATTAACTTTTCAACAAGTTTGATGAATCACGTTGACAATGCAGTGATGACATGCAGTACACTGGCACTGAAGATTGTAATCAATCTATTGCTTGATTGCAGTGTTCGGCGCCAGTGTAAGTTATTTTCACTTTTGGGGGTAATAATTAATTTTAATTTTTGTACAAGTATTTTAATGGGTTTTTCAAACAAACCATATTACTGTTTTTCACGACTCGTTGCAACAGCAGAGAATATATCTTGGGTCGTGGTTTGTCACCGGCCTGACAGAAATTTAGCATTGATTTAATTTTCTAACGTGGAGTGTTTTTACTAAAAAATATAAGCGCCGGTAGTGATTTTCTGTAGGCGTGGAAAGAAAATTTATTGGTTCTTTGCCTTTAGACTTGGGGCCATAAATTTTCCTATAGACGGTTGAAGACAATTTATTGGTTTCAAGTCTTTAGACCTGTGGCCAAAGGATTTTCTATAGGCGGGTAAAGAAAAGTTATTAATTCCCAGTCTTTATACTTAGGGCCGTAGATTTTTCTATAGCTGGCTGTAGCTGTCTTTATGGATTTCTATGGCCAACCATAGAGGGCCATGAGGGGTGATAGCCTGCCATATAATTGTCCATAGACGACCATAGACCATTTTTGTATGAGAGTCTCAGATTTTATATTTCTTGAGAACAGGCTAGGTATTCACGAAAATGCTATTAATGTGCATGTTCACGAATGTGACCTATGTTAATAAAATACACATGAACCAATTTAAAACAACCCGGAGACTTAATTTTATTCAGTTCAGCGTAAGCTGTTTAGTCCGCGCTAGCAGGCGGGTCGTCGGGCATCTCTGGCTGGGCTGATTGGGCAGCCTGGGCGTGGAGCTTCTTGGCCATCCTTTCAGCCGGCCGGAGTAACAGCGGCATATCACTGATATTTCTGGCCCTATGAAATCCGAGCTCCAGTCAGGGTAGAGCTGATCACTGCAATTCACCTTCATTGCTTTCTGTGGTCTGGCAACATGGCCGAACGCTGGCTGTTTCTTGTATTGGTTGGGCCAGGGAATCTCAGTGAATCCCCAGGGAAGCACACATCCTGGCAGTGGCCTGTCTATCTCAGCCGGCCCTGGCCGGGAAAATATGAGCTCCAGCCAAGGAAGCGCACATCCTGGCAGTGGTCTGTCTATATTGGCCGGCCCTGGCCACGAAATTGCGAGCTCCAGCCGAGGAAGCGCACATCCTGGCAGTGATCTGTCTATATCGGCCGGCCCTGGCCGGGAAAATGCGAGCTCCAGCCAAAGAAACATACTTTATGGCAGTGGTCTGTCTATATCGGCCGGCCCTGGCCAGGAAAGTGCGAGCTCCAGCTAAGGAAGCGCACATCCTGGCAGTGGTCTGTCTATATCGGCCGGCCTTGGCCGGGAAAATGCGAGCTCCAGCCGGGGAAGCCCTTCCCTGGCTGTAGCATGGAAACCTTGGGCCAGAAAATACAATGAAGTGCCAGTCTGGCGGACAATCGTATTCCTTGGGCGATGCGGGGCCAGTTTACTACAATCAAGCAACAATATTGGCCCAAGCTGGCCCAAGAAAGTGTGCTACCTGGGGCGTTCTGGACAACGTGAGGTGTGTTCTGGTGGTTCTTAACTGTGAACCTATAAACAACAGCACAAAGACTTTTTTTGCGTTTTGTGATTTTATCAGTTTTTAACTGCGAGAGCGATAGGAGCGCTTTATTGTATCAATGTCCACCAGAGACGCACAGAAATGTCTAATAGAAAAGTGTTATATTATTGTCTATTTAATTTAAGACAAATATACATGTAGATTATGGCCCTACATGCAGGTGCAGATTAGACTACACTGGCAAAGACAAGAAGAGGGGGGAACGGGAGGTTAAACACGAAAAACTTTACCATGCACTTGCCAGTCGGTATTCGGATGACTACAAAATCTGTCTGAAACATTTGCGCACCTTTGTCCCAAGCAACTTTAGGTTTCTGTATTCAAAATACAGTACCGAAGTATTGCCAACACACAGCTTATTACGTTATAACCAGAAAAGCATGGAATGAGCAACATCTTTTTTGTTATATAAATGTTATCAAAATCTTCATAATGAATAGCAGATGTTGTAGCGCGTTCCACTGGTATAAGAAATAATAAACAAAGTATACAGGAACGTTTTAGCCAAGTCTTAAAATTTTAAAGTGTTGAAGGTTGTTAGTGTGATTGTGTAAGAGAGTTCCTCACTTTATATCGTAAGCTCACTGGCACTGATGGGCCGCATGTATGCAGGCATGCAACGCCCTTAACCTAGAAGCTTCTTTGTCGCCTCGTATTTCAAGGAAAAAAAACGAACTGCTTCTTTTAGTATGTCTTTCGAAAAACTGAATGACGGGGTTACGAGGATTGCAGTGTTGACTTGGTCAGGGAGATTACCCTTTTTGACGATACTCAAGATTCGGTGAGAACGCTCGATTTGAGCATGGGACGATCAATGACTCGACGAGCATTCAGATTGTGGCTCATGTCCAATCGCTGCAATGACGAGAATAGACAAACCCTAACCATAATTTGGAACCCAAAACTGTCCTTGTGCTTTGTCATGCCCAGAGCATTGCCATGATGAACACTGACGGAATAAAATTGACCCTAGATTAACCACGTGGCCACTTGTTTCTAGTTTCAGACTGAAGGGGTGAACGCTGCTCGTTTTTCTCTAATGTTCTCCTGCAATTGTTTTTGCTTAGAAATAAAAAGGTAGCACATGTTTTGTAGGTTACGCATGTCAAGTATTAATTATAACCGGTATTTACTAAAAGTTCAAAATTTCCTGCGCCCTCCACAAAAACGTACGTTCTGAAAAAAAAATCGTTTTTTTAACCGCGTTTTAGGGTGTAAAAGTAACGAAACTAACAAAAAAAGATGTGCCACGTACCGGCGATTACAGAACTTCCATAAGTAAAACGACCGGCACGTAATAAAATAACGAAAAAGACTGAACCTCTCCGAAATCGTGATATAAACACACCATTCAATTTTGAAGGCACTTACAATGCCAACAGCGAACACACAAAAAAAAAACAGCAAAAGTGCCGAATACTCCTGATGCCATTGAAGCCGCGGGTACTTCAATAACATACGCACACCTCCTAAACACGACCCCCCCCCCCCCCCCTGGGCCCTTGCACACACCCACACTTTTCCGCCCACTGCCTTGCGCACCCCGCAACACGCCCCCCCCCCCCTCTTTCTTTTTTTCCTTTGTTTATGATTATTGTTTTTTTTTTTTTTTTAAGTTTAGCGACCGAAATAACTAGAAACGCACACGAGCGAAATCTATTTTGTTTTCTTTCCATAGTGCTTCTCCTCGGCGAATGCGTGTGCCTCTCGCAAGTTCGATAGACTCCTCCCACGGAGCTTGACATCGCATTATGCAGATCTGTCGTGGCCGGGGGCCGTGACTCCCGGTTGCCATGGAAACGGGTCCTACTCATAGCGGCCCGCAGCGCCTTCAGCATTTCCGAGAAGACATATGCAATGCGTGATATCTCGGACGTCACCAACTTGACGACGATGTGTAAGGTTCAGCCATACGGGCAATAGAAAGCGACGTTAGGATGTCAGTGTTATAAGCACATCTTTCTCGTATAGCCAAACTATCTTTAAACTTGGTTGAATTCCATTTTATGATTAAACAAAGGACTATAAGTTCGCTAGAAAATGACGAGGATACCTATCTTGAGGCTGAAAACAATTTTAACAACGGTAAGTCTCGAAAGGAGCATCTCCAGAAGAAGTATCGCTCCCGGGATTCTGGTTTTTCACTTTCACATAGCAAGCGAAATCGATTACTGAAGAGCTCCGCAAAAATACTATGGAGTTACGTATGCTGCTTAAGTTGTTATGTGTCGTGGGGAGAACGTTTTTGCTTTATTAAGACGCAAGTATGAGGGACGTGTTTCAGCGTAGAAAACAAATAGTAAAGAACCAAATGAGAAGTCTTAAAAGGCTTACCACAACACGAGAAACAATCGTTTTCGGGTTTTTGAGTTTTTTTTTATTTTGAAATTGTTAGAAGATTGATAAAGGAAAAGCGTCTTTCTCACAAGTCCAACTGCCAGTGTAGGATAAAGATTCTCCCACAACAATAGAAGCAGGGATGTTGGTGAAACCATATTTCACTTGCGGTATTAGAATATAGAAGGAAAAAAAAAAACGACACTTCAAAAGGTACTCTAGTTTTGTTTCATTCATTTTTTATCAGTCTCAGTGCACAACGTATTTCTTGGCTTTTTTTTTTTTTATTTCTTAGACTTGCAGGACTTGGGAGAGTGCGCGCTTCGCCGCAAGATACCTCTATGTGCAGTGAAGAAACCTTTACAGACGATTCGTTTTCTATACGGCGAGGTGTAGTTTTTCCAAATATAATAATACAACGTACTTACCCGTGGTAGGTAGTATTCCAAATAGAATGCTACCCACCTACCCCAAGAAGTCCATGTCACTTCTTTGGCGGAAAGGACGCGAGCCACTTGCGCATTCCTGGCCGGGGGGAGGGCTCCTTTAAGTTAGGCATTCTACTGGGCGTCTCCATGGTGCGTACCTGGGACTAAAGTTTGATGGCACCGCACCAACATGTGGGATCAAATATAGTACGTATAGGGTCACGCGCGGAGGATGTAAACTTTCATGTTTTATTTTAGCAAATAATATTTCAATTTGTTTTTGCCTTAGAACTGTTAGACCACTTTTGTTGTTAAATGTGTTTCTTATAGTTAACGTGAACCACAGAGATTGCATATTTTAATAAGCATTATAGGTATTGTTTGTGTCACGCGCTGAGGAATAGCAATTTGCCGTCTGGATACACTAGATAGGTTATTCGCGGGGGAAAACATAAGACTGGGGAAGTAAATTAAGGACAGTAGCAAAAGACAAAACTTGAGCAGCGAAGAGACAGTGGGTGCGCAGGCATGCTGATGTCTGCTATACACGGCGCAAGATCTGCGTTGTCGTCCATCCCCAGTCTCGAGTTCCTCCACCATGCACAGCATACACCGACTCGCCCGCACACTCACCGTTGATTGCCTGCTACGCGCGTCCCTTCTACTTCCCCAGTGTCGCTTTCAAAATGTTAGGCCACTTTTTTCACGTGTGCATCCAGCTTCATCCCGCATAATTAAATAATTTACTGGACTCCCCCTCCAATCTACGGCAATATAGATTAAATATTTAAAAAAAATTAACCATTCTTTGAACAATACTGCTTCAGTTATAGGGAAGTAGCTTGATGTCTTCATCGTTAGCGGTAAACGCCACAAGCTAATCGTAATATTTCTAGTGGCTAACTGCAGTGCAGGTTGTTTTCTTAAGTTGTTCCATCCAAGGAGCTAGGAAACAACAAGCTCAATAATTTAAGAAGTTATTATTGCCAGAGAATGCCAGGCTGTCTAGCTGTGTTTAAGAATTGCAAGTTAGGTGTAAGTAGCGTGCTAAAAAATGGCGGAGTATTCCATTATAAAGGAGCGTGTGTCGAGCGACAACTCTTACAGGTGGTGTGTTTTTAGCGGTCTCGCGAAGTTTCTCGACTAGTGCTTGCCTCCTGAGGATGAAATACTGAAATTGTTTCCTATGTGTTTCTAGTTTCTGAGAAGCGTTAGACTTTTTCGGGCAATATAACATTATTTGTTCGTAGGTAACCTTGGAGATTTTGAAGCTTAGCCTGTTTTCTTGCCGAGACAAGTTTGAGGCCTTCGGGTTTGAATGGAGCATAGGTAAAAATGTGCTAGACATGCAAACACTAAAATACAGGGTAAGCTTATGAGGCTGTAGCATTCATCAAAAGTAAGGAAAAAAAAGCGAAACAGGCAAGAACGAACTGTTTTGTTACAACCCTGCAAACAGCACTCCGGAACCGCAGCCTCCGTTTCGTATAATATATATATACGAAACAGGCTATATAACCGGGCGGCGGAGAAAAGCTCACCGGAGAAAAGCTCACCGGAGAAAAGCTCACCGGAGATAAGCTCACCGGAGAAAAGCTCACCGCAAAACCGGCAGATGCGGAGAAAAGCTCACCGGCCTTTGAGCGGATGCGGAGAAGAACGCACCGATTTTTTTAACTTAGCGGATTCTGCGTCAAACGTTGCAATTTAACATAATTCGCACTTTCATTAAAAATATATCCAGTTTTTTTGTAATATTCTTGAAGTTCATTGGGCATATTCAACAATACATCAGAAATTAGTAATCACCCATTTTGTATATTAATGAATTCGCAAGGTATAAAATCAGAACATCTTACACCGGTAAAAAAGAGCAGTTGCCGTCGGTAGCTCTATCAATAAAGAAGTTTGTTCTTTGCGAGCTAGTGTGAATAGCGGTGTGTGAACCGTTTCAGTCCAAATATTGTGTAGTGCCTAATAGATAAAAAGGTGTTTGTTGGTGTAATCAGTGTCGGCTTCTCCTTCTGTTAATTTCACTAACAAAACTTTAGTTGCGAGAACAGCTTCGTCCAGTCGTGTTTGTTGTCTTCACTCCGTCGTCGTCCTTTGAGCGGTTTTCATCATGTATAACGTTTACCAACTCGCCCGATTCACTACCTCACAGAACACTAGTTCTTATATAGGTCACGAGAAACAACGGTGCCAGTGGGCAGCTCTGAAGGTCACGGGTACTTCGCAGTAGAAGGGCACTATCACACAAAGGGAACGTGTGGAACCACCAGCACGAACGGCTAAAAAACGTGCTTCTCTGTGAAAAACAAAAACAAAAAAAACCTCGATATTTTTGGACTTTTATCCTGTCCTCAAAGGTTAACAAAAGCTTCAAAAAGAATTTCAGGCACCGCGTTGTTGCGCATGCGGTTTCGGATTTTCGGCATTTACAGTTTCGATTTTTAGGTTTTAGGCAGACATTATTAAGTTTTCGAACTTTTTCCTGTTCTTCAAGTTCACAAAGTGTTGAGTTGGGCTTTCGTTGCCTACAGAGTAAGGCACACAAAACACTCGCCCGTAATTATTACTTTGGAAGCAATATACCCAATAAGCTTAACAAATAATACAAAACGACATTTTCTCTCAATAAGCTGACGAATTTTAATGATAACAAAATGATATATATGTTACGCCTGATCCAACAACCTACATATAAAAAGAAGACAAAAAAATCGGTGCGTTTTTCTCCGCATACGCTCAATGGCCGGTGAGCTTTTCTCCGCATCCGCCGGTTTTGCGGTGAGCTTTTCTCCGGTGAGCTTATCTCCGGTGAGCTTTTCTCCGGTGAGCTTTTCTCCGGTGAGCTTTTCTCCGGGATTCATATAACCATCACTTTGAAGGAAACCTGGTGTTGTTCCACTTTCGTTGCATAACTGCACTCTCGTTTATTAGGGCTAGTATATCTTGAATCTTTTATGTTTGACAACCGCCCGCGCTAAGCTCCAGAGCGCCAAGCTCCGTTTTTCTTTTTTTTTTCTTCTTTTTAAGCGGTTTGTTATACAATAACTACTCTTCGAGATGAAAACTAGGCCTACGAAAATAATCAAATTTATAGAAGCATACGCTCTTCAGCATTTATTACGGTTCTCGGTTACAGACCATTAGTTAAACTACACGTACTTATATGCTGGCCGCTTGTATACGATAGTGATAAGCTTTGTTGACCTTCCTCATGCACATTTCACATACAACGACATCGCGTACCCGGCACTGAGACAATTTTTTGAAAAATTATGACATGACTGATAATGGTTTGTCGACAAGCCCCGCAAACTTTATCGTTGGTCTAGGTTGTAACGCAAGGAAACGCTTATCAGGACGTTTGATTTTACAGTAACAAGTGCACTAGAGACTTAAGGCCAATAAAAAACTTACGCCATCATTCAATTGATTTGTTGTTCCTCAGAGTTATAACCCAGGGGACTAGATGTTCGCTAACTCCGTACGTTTAAGAACGTTGTTATCTCAAAAGGTGAAACTCGACCTTTCATTAAATTGTTGGAACTAGGAAACGTTTTTTGCTTTAAATACTGAAAGTCTTCAAGAAAGTATGATGAAGTTAAATATTTCATTTTTCGATTTCTTATTCGGTAGCATTTTAACGACAATACCTTTTACTGGACTGTCTTATTTATTTATTTATTTATTTATTTATTTACTCTCAGGGGCCGTTAGGCGTTACAGAGAGGAGTGGTGGAAAAGAAAAACAAAAACATGTAGAGCAAAAAAAAAATAGTTATGATGTCAAGTGATGAGACACGGCAGACTTGAAGGTAATGTGGTCACTGATGGAGACGACGGAGGCAGGAAGGTGGTTCCAGTCCACGCTGGTCTTGGGGACAAAGGAGTCGAAGTACAGGTTAGTCCTACAACTGGGTACGCCAACTTTAAATCGATGATCGGAACGGAGTGACACATAAAAGGGGGCTGTAAAAGGTGACTGACAAAGGCTGTCGTTGGTGAAATAGATTTTATGAAAGGGGCGTAGTCTGGAGATGCGACGTCGGACAGAGAGATCGGGGAGATTTAAAGTTTGTTTCATTTGAGAGACGCTAGCTAAACGGGAATAGTTGGACAAAATAAAACGGGCAGAGCGATTCTGGATAGATTCAAGGATTAGAACAAGTGAGTTGATATGTGGATCCCATACAGACGAGGCATACTCAATTTTGGAGCGCACAAGTGTAATATATAATAACAGTTTCACAGAAATCGGAGCGAGAGAGAAATTACGACGAAGGAAACCGAGCATGCGGTTAGCTTTATTAGCATTGTATTCAATATGTGATTGCCAGGAAAGATTAGAGGTAATGTGAACACCCAGATATTTATAGGTAGAGACGGAAGACAAGGGGGAACAATAAAGAAGATAGGAAGGCGGGTTGGATTGATTAGTTGATCTTGTGATTCTCATTACCTTGCATTTGTTAACATTGAGTTTCATTAGCCAAGTGTCGCACCACACGGAAATGCTGTTAAGATCGGTTTGAAGGATAGCTTCATCGGAGGAGTTAGAAATTTCTCTATATAAAACACAATCATCAGCAAAAATTTAATAGATGAGACAATAGAGTCAGGAAGGTCATTAATGTAGATGAGGAAAAGAAGGGGTCCTAGGACAGACCCTTGAGGGACGCCTGATGACACAGAAGCAAGTTGAGAATCATGATCGTTAGTTGATACATACTGGGTGCGATCATGCAAAAAACACACGATCCATCCTAAAACATTGCTATCGAGGTTAAGTTTGCTTAGTTTGTAAAGTAATAGACGATGAGAAACTGTATCAAATGCTTTAGCGAAGTCAAGAAAAACACAATCAACGGTAGCTGAACGGTCTAACACAGAAAACAAGTCATTAATGAAAACGAGTAGCTGGGTTTCACAGGAGTAA
This sequence comes from Ixodes scapularis, assembly GCF_016920785.2. NCBI lineage: Eukaryota > Metazoa > Arthropoda > Arachnida > Ixodida > Ixodidae > Ixodes > Ixodes scapularis. Next base: position 81,661,120 of record NW_024609835.1, read on the forward strand.
TGTTTACGAAAACCATGCTGGCAGGATGTAAAGAAGGAATTTGATTCGAGGAAAAGAACAAGTTTGGAGTATATCCCATGTTCAAGTATCTTGCATGGAATGGATGTCAAGGAAATTGGTCTGTAAATACTAGGGTTAAAAACATCACCAGATCTGTGCACCGGAACCACCTTGCCAACCTTCCAGTCGCCGGGTAGGGTGGTACACTGCAAAGACTGCGTAAAAATCTGAGACAAGATGACAGATGAATAAGTCACAGTACTCTTCAAAAACTTGTAACTGATGCCATCAATACCTACTGAAGATGAAACATTCGCGTTACAAATCAGCTTAGAGATACCATCCGAGTCTATGAAAATAGGCTCCATGCGTGTAAAATCTAAATTTCGAATAACAGGTAATGCAGCAGGTGAACAATTCGTGAAGAACAATGTGAAGGTATTATTCAAAAGAACACAGCTCTCATGACGTGGCATCAACAGGCCACTTTCGAGTTTTAGACGGATGTCTTTACGTTCACGCATACTGACAGCATTCCAGAACTTGCGTGGGTTAGTGGATAACAAAGATGGAAGCGTGTTATTAAAAAAAACGTGCTTGGCGTTGACAATAGCTTGTTTATATTCCGACGCCACGGACAGATAAGCTGACCAACGTTCGCTTATCTTGGATGCCCTACAGCGACGAAAAAGTCGCTTTTTTTTTTTGTTCTGAAGACGTTTTAACGGGTTCCCGGACATTTCATCGAACGCCGTTTCGTCGAACGCCGTTTCATCGAAAAAATGGACGTTTCATCGAACGCAGTTTCATCGAACGCCGTTTTATCGAATCGCTGACGGCCGTTTCATCGAATGTCTCTTATATAAAAAGTGTGAAAGATGCTCTTTTATGCACGGATCGAGTGCATTTTCGTGTCATTCACCCATTTCATCGTCAGGTTTTTTAATGTCCAAACTTGTAGCTGTTACAATTTATTTTGATGCAAGTAACCCATGAGGATATTTGTACCGATTTTTATGTTTGTTTCGAATATTGTGCTTATCTGTTCACACCCTCTGTATTACTCGATGGGCCTTGAGGCTATTGTAACAAATAAATAAAAAGTCGCACTCCCGGTAAGAGCGCACTCCAACTCATGGAGGCCAGAAGGCGACTTAGGTTTTGCGCAGGCGCAACAACTTTAGCCATGTGAGCCTCCTAACCTCTCATGTCTTTCTATTGATACTTTTTTACTGTTCGAAGCTGACGGTAGCTAACACTGAGGTGCTATTTATGAAACTGCAACGAAACATTGTTTTTTTAGTTCTAGGACTCCATGAAGTCAAAAGTAAGCACGTCACTTCAAATTTTATTTGAAAACTTTCTGGGGTTCATGTCTTCGTGCGACAGCCATTCACCGTTTCAAATTATGAGCAATTGCTCTCAAAAAGTCCCCCACAGCCATGGTTCGTCGGTTCTCCTAAAAAAGGCGCACCTTCTCATTTCTTGCCGTATGGCCTTCTTCTGGTCAGGAGGCTCTTGAAAACTCAGCATCGCCTCCAGCTTGTCTTCCGTCAGTTGATGTTCTGCGGTGATGCAAGCCAAAAACTTCCAAACCCGGTATGGGCACCTCCAACCAGCTTCAGGAAGCGGGAATGACGATACAACGGCGTTCGATGAAACGGCTTCGTTGAAACGGTGTTCGATGAAACGGCGTTCGATAAAACGGCATTCGATGAAACGGCTTCGATAAAACGGCGTTCGACGAAACGGCGTTCGATGAAATGTCCGGTCCCAGTTTTAACGATAGGTTGAACCACGGGGATTTTCGGGAACAGGATATTCGACGAAGAGGAATATATTTATCAACGAGAGTAGTGACCTTGGTTTTAAACATATCCCAATTTTCATGAATCGATCGTTCCAAGAACTGCGGAAAGAAAGCATCAGCAAACATTGCCAACTCGGCGTTGATTGCTCGAAAATCCGCTGTGCCATAGTCCCGAATTAGTTTATACTGCCTAGGAAGGCGGGGGGAACTGGATTGTAAAGTGAAGTGAATAGCAGAGTGGTCGCTTAAACCAGGCAGAAGAGATAGAGATGAGACAGATTCAGGTGTAGTGGTCAATACGAGGTCAAGAATATTAGCTGATGAGCTAGTAACGCGAGTAGGTGCATTTACAAGTTGGGAGAGGTTAAACATAGAACAAGTGCTAATGAAAGCTGAACACTCCGACGAACCAGAAGTTACAATAGGGCAGCAGTCTTTCCACGATATGCCAGGGAAATTAAAATCACCTAGCAGGAATAAGGGGGCCTTAGGGAATCTACCAACCACACTATTGAGGAAAACAAACAAATCATCACAAAATGTCGGCGTAGCCTGGGGCGGCGGGTAGCAAACACAAAATACCGTGTCAATGTGATTTAAACGAATGCACGTACAAAGAAATTCGAGAGGCGAAGGCACCGGAACAACATAAGAAACTATATTATCAGCAACAGCAATTAACGTCCCCCCCCCCCCCCCCCCCCCAGGCGCCCGCAACGATCTTGTCTACTAACGGTATAGTCGTTCTGACAAGAAAACAGTTCACGGCTGTCAACTTCACTAGATAACCAGGTCTCCGTCAAGACAATCACATCGGCAAGGCATGTGTCAGCCAGGGACGATAAGGCATCCCGTTTGTTTAAAATGCTTTTGATATTGGAAAAAGAAAAGAGTAGTCACGAATAGATCGCGCCTGAACGGCTGCTAATAGCTAGGAAGAAGGAGGGAACGGGATCAAAGAAGGTGAGTGTTGAGCGCCATTATCGTTAATCTGACCCACGTTGTCTGCGTCAGTACCAGAGCGTGCGTTTGGTAGTTCAACCTCGCACACACTATCGGTTTGAGCGTAGTATGCATAACACTTAATTGTCGATAAATAACTTGTTGTAACGCAAGTTGTATTTCTTTCCCCTTGCCTTGCCGAAATCTGTCAGCTTCTTACGCGAAAGCCGGGTAGCTTTACAAAGATCTTCTTGTAACGAAATCCTCGTGCCTTTCAGTTTAGATCTTTGTGACAGAATGGTATCTTTAATTTTAAGTGAAATAAATTTAACAACTATCGGGCGACACTTGTTGACAGCAAAGGTACCTAACCGATGTGCTCTTGAAATAGCTTCCTCGGCGAGCTGAAGGGAGAATGATTCAACCAAAAGCGAGCGCACTTTCTGTTCGGACTGAGTCCACGTTTCAGTCGGGCTATCGGGGATGCCATATAAAATTAAGTTATCCCGGCGAGACCGGTTCTCATAATCGTCCAGACGACATTGAAGTGCGAAATGTTCGTCTCTAATAGCTTCAGCAACAAGGCGGGAAACGTCGGGAACATCGTGAAGACCCTCAAGTGCGTCAACCTTCGATTCCTCGGCAGCCAATCTTAAGTTCATATCGGACACACGGTCTTCAAGTAATTTTTGACTGACTTTAACTTCATTGAGGGAGGACATAACCTCGGCGTGACATGTTTCCATTGTAGTAGAAAGAGATTTAATGGCAGCCAATATTTCACCAATACTATTCTTCTGATCCTCTTTAGGGCCAGGGTTCAGTTCAATGTTACCCGACAAGAAAAGCAACTTCAAGACATGGATACTATCCATAAATAAATCAAGCAGAACATGTGGGCATGGAACGAGCAGCAAGCACCGATTACTAGTGCGTTTAGAATGAACTGATGAAGGTTGACTAACCTGTATGAGAAAGCAGAAAGGCTTTAGCAGCGTCTGCATCATTGCTGCTCTTCCATGCCCACTGACGATCAGATACGTTGGCAGGCTATTTGTAATCCGAGCGCCCCCCCCCCCCCCCCCCCCCGATGTTCGTGACGATGCGGTTGACTTGAAATGACGGGTAACAGGCGTTGTTTCCAGCAGCGGAAGTTGAAAGACCAGGAATGGAAGGTTGTTGCCGGATGACGAAGCATCAGGATGTAGAAAGACGGCTGGTTGCAACGTAAGTCCCACGGGTGGTTCCGGGAGGACAGTGGCCCATGGGTACGCGGTGATCAGCAACTGTACGAGAAAGCAGAAAGGCTTTAGCAGCGTCTGCATCATTGCTGCTCTTCCATGCCCACTGAAGATGAGATGCGTTGGCAGGCTACTTGTAATCCGAGCGCCACCCGATGTTCGTGACGATGCGGTTGACTTGAAATGACGGGAAACAGGCGTTGTTTCCAGCAGCGGAAGTTGAAAGGCCAGGAATGGAAGGTTGTTGCCGGATGACGAAGCATCAGGATGTAGAAAGACGGCTGGTTGCAACGTAAGTCCCACGGGCGGTTCCGGGAGGACAGTGGCCCATGGGTACGCGGTAATCAGCAACTGTACGAGAAAGCAGAAAGGCTTTAGCAGCGTCTGCATCATTGCTGCTCTTCCATGCCTTCCATGTTAGTGTCACTATGCTCAATGTTGATGTTTCCATCAACATTGAGCCTAGTGACACTAACACTGAACACTGCTAGAATTACAATGATGACGCATTTTGGGGTCATTCAAAAAATTTTAGTGACATAACGCGTAATAAGTTCCACGTGATTTTTTTTGTGTGTTAGCAAGCTTACAACATTTTTCACCTAGGATCTTCTAGCGATAAATTATGTAATGCCATGAGTGAAGTAAAAAATGAAGCGGAATTTAGTAAAGACAACACGCAAGTCATAACAACGCAACGTTTAGCGGTTAGAACAACGCGTTGTTATGAAGCTTGGTTAGTGCTAATCAGCGTTGCAGAGTTGTCACTCCCGGGTTTTTATGATACCGGAATCATTCCGGGCATTTCCGCGACACTGGAAGAGAATGGGAATGGAATGGCGGCAGCGCTGGGAGGAATGGAACGGGTATGGAATTTGATGGCCTCATGCCCGGAATAGAGTGGGAATGAAGTGGGCTCGGTTCTTACGCGAGTAGTGCAGACCTTCGGTTTGGGCCTACAGCCTGCTGGCGCATCGTTAGTGCATGCGGTCCAAATACCTCTTGACACGGCATCCGTCTGATGAGCTCGTGCTTCTTCAAGGATGAAAGCGGCGCCTCCGATAAAGCAGCCAAAACTGAAAACTTATGAATGGACGAGATGTAGTTCCTGGCTCCAGAAGACGCGATAAAACGGCCTTTGGTAACCATGCGCGATTACGGCACCGGCCATAGGCCACAAGGCAGGGACAAAGCTATGCCGTCTGCCTTTCTTGAATCTGGGCCTTGTCACTCTAGAGGCTCGCATGGAGCAGAGTGTCCCATAACTGGCTCATATTTCTGTCAAACACAAAGCCGATAGTTGATTCCCCGTCGAGCGCCTATATGCCGTTTCATTTTACAATGGTCTGCAGTCTGCGGTGGGTGCTACGAGTCACCATGTGATTCCAGTACTGTGAAAGTACTGAATGACAACACGTTCCCGAATTAGAGGAATAGAATGAAAAGCGGTTTCAGCCATTCCAGGAGTGCGAATAGGACCATTATGTCAATTCCTAGGAGTTGAAAAAAAAAAATGGATTCATCGGAAACGCCAATTGCACGGAATAGATTGGGAATAGAATCAGGGTGTTCATTCCGCAACACTGGCGCTGATTTATTTTTGCCTACATTTTGGCAACCGTTTTCATCAGCCCTGCACCCAAATGCAAATGCAAAAACCTAACTAAAAATTAAAAGTAATAAATTTGACATGGTGTATGTTACTCAAGAATCTTTCTAAATATAGAAACATCAAAGCCAATCTTGTTGTTCAATTTCTAGGTATATTTTGTATGACGTTGTATGACGAAGGCAAATAAAATGTTCTTGAGAAAGAAGCTGGAGAAGCAGATAAATTATACCGTTCATAAACAATCACCAAAAAATTACTTTAAAAAAGTGATCTTTCCAATTTAATGAATCGCTCTTGCCGAAACTTACTACCAAGATGCTTAGCTTCTGCGTAGTTCACACGCCCTAGCTGCTTGTCTTCAGTACAAGTGTCGTTCACTAAAACACTATTGCTGTTGTTTTTTTTTTTTTTTTTGTTTTTTTTATCAAGAATATATCTTTACAACCCGCCATACGTTTGCCATCAGCTTTTCGAGGGTGGGCTCTCTGGCCCCCACACCACAAGAAAATAGAAGCTCCTAGTGTGCTAGTTTCACAAATTCCACTGCATAATCGACGGACGAATTCGAAGCGAACGCCACAACGCACTATGGGCACACACTTCATGCTTCACTTCTTACCAGAATGCAATCCACACGCTGTCCATTCGCCACTATAACACCTCACTTCCAACGTAGTTCAGGTTTGACGGACGTATAATCCACGAGAAAGAGCCGAAGTGGAAGTTGGTGCTCTTCAGCCGGTCACAGTGGTGGCACATCTTTTTGGAGTCCCGCACACATAGATTCCGAGGCATCACCAACGGTCAATGATACAGACGTCTCGCTGGCGTTCAGGCAGGAGAACACATCGATACACTGGCTGACTTTCTCTTCAACGTGTCTTCTTCGCAGAGCAGCCAGAAATTGCCTGTCCTCGATAATCTTGATGTAGATGACACACTTTCAAAGGGATGTTTGCACAGAAGGCACCATGAACAGCTGTACGTGTTATTTCAGCACGATATACGTGTACGTGTTAAATACATAAAGTAATTCGAGATTGCTTTTTCATATTATAAGATCTGCGCTTTCATTGAAAAACAGTATATACTTCGTTTTATATTGAAATAACCCTAAACTTTAGCAATAGCGTAAGGTGAAATAAGCGAAGGACATCCCTTCATAGTAAACAACTAAAAAAAAATTCTCTCTTACCTTAAATTCCGTTCTTTGTTTAAATCTCAATAGTATTTATTGTTTGGTTGTTTCAACACCACGTGAATGAAGGGGCCGTTCAACGATATTGAGTAGGAATGTTTCTTATTTTCCAGAAGCTTATTGTAGTGACCCATGTACACTCGAACGCAATGCCACTGACCAAAAACCTTCTTCGCCGCCGCGTAATTTGAAGTATAAAAGCCTCTCGTTCGCAAAACTTGTTGACTAAACTGTGGGGAAAAATTGTTGACGTTTTTAAAGAGTATAATACTCAGGAGTTCGATATTTAAGTGCAACTCACACAGTGGACACGAGCACTGCGTGACAATCACTGCCTCGTCATGCATTCGGTATCGGCTCCTGACCAATCGCTGCGATGACGGGAATAGCCGAAGCTTAAAAATGCGGGGAGCAGCTCAGCACGTGGCTATAATGGGGGGCATATTGGCGACTCCAACGTAATCGATGGCACTCAGCGGCTAACACAGAAATCTATGGCGGCAGGTTCGCTCGCCAGTCTCCTTAAGCGAATCAAATGTTTCCAGAGCCTGGTGGTATAAAGACGGAGTCGTGAAAGTAGGTTAGAAAACACGTGATTGAAATTTCCAATAATCAGCTCCAGATGATATTGCCGCGGGCATGACCTAGAAGGAACGCTTATCCGTCCATCTAAAAGATTCACGCTTACTCCTACCCCGCGTATAGAAGATAAAGAAGCCAGAATGACCATGCCTAGTCAGTCTCATCTTAGCTCAATACCGAACGTTCTAGGTCGAATATTCGAGAAGCCGAATGTAGTAGATAAGAAGCCGAGCGCGGTATTGCCGATTCATTCACTCTTGCGTTAGCCAGCTGTAACGCCGACGCACCGTCGCTCACTGCCGCCGCCGTCGACGCTCGCTGCGTTGCTTTCTCGACGTTTGTTCTTCCTTTACCTTCTGGCAAAAGTTCGCCAATTAAACCTTTATTTTCCGTTCATTATTCAGCGTCTCGTCGCCTTCATCCGTGACAATATGGCCGCTTGTTCTGACTGCGAATTGAGGAGTCTGCTTGTTTTTCTTTTTGTGGTTATTTTTTTGCGATTTCTTTTACGTGGGGAAACAACTAAAGCGTGCTTTATAGCCTATATGTTATAAATTTCACGAAATAAGTCTAAGTTGTATTTCATGAAAGTAGGAAAAAAATGGTTGCATGGCCCTCTTGAGACTCTACTTTAAAAAAAAAAGAGAGCGACCAGTAAAGTTGATTATAACTTTACGCATATAAGTTAGCGCTTTTACCATTGCCAAATATAAACGCTTTGCAGCAGCTGTGCGCGGGCGCCGCCATAACCGAACTTCAGTTTTTGTTCCCTCTTATAACACCATTATCACGGCAGCGCAGGTTATTGCCATTTTAGATTCTACTGTGTCCTTCTCCCCAGCATTGGCCTTTGCGGAGGCTTCTCAAAGCCCGTTTCAGTGGATTGGCACCTGGGCAAGGAAAGAGAAAGTCAGCAATGGCGGCTGTAATCTGGCGCGTGTCACGAGCCAGGCATGCGCCCGCAGTCTCTGGCGCGTGTGCAAAGCATTAGGAGCCAGGCATGCGCCCGCACGGAACTGTGTAATATGCTTTTTTTTAATGCATCAAGTGAGATATTTATATGCGTCATCAACACGAGCAGTGTGTGAAGCAATTTATCATCTGTCATTAGAATTGCTGTGACGGTGAATGATAAACTTTGTCAAAGCTCACTTTCAAAACGCGCTCAACTGTAACGCGTGTACAGCAATGGAAGCTCACAATCTGGCGCAACGGCCAACCCCACATTTGTGTTCTAGAAGGAAGCACGTGCGATTACAAGGTTAGCAAATATATTGTTAGAAATGTAAAAACGACGACGAGGCAGTGTCACGCACGACCACCTAGCGCCAGGCCCCACGAGCTAACCCGGCCCCTATAAATCCTCTGTGTGTTCCATCATTTTGACTTGTCTATAGACCTTTCCAAAAAACTGCCCCTAGCCGGTTCCATTTTCAGTGTGTATGGCGCATGATTTGCTCACTTTCCGAAGCAGCGAACATGCGGGTGCTGGGCTGAGGAGATCGCACACTGGGCTGAGGACTTATAAATAACACCTTTTCACCAAGGCAGCAGCCATCTTGAATGTCGTAACTTCTGGTATGCGCTAAAACATCGTTTTGATCTTTTCACGCCGCTGGAAAGTGTTCACAAAAAATACGCGATTGTCACACGTTCTTGTTCTGCCTTACTTATATTTTCTCGCATATAAAATATTTCTTTATTTTCTCGTCCCGCATAGCAGATATAGAACCCACGTGACTGAGAACGTAGAATATCGAAAAACGTCTATACATAGCTAGAGTGTACTACAAGGGACGAATAATGCCATCGGAAGATTATTTTGGTATCTCCGCATGTGAAAAACATAAAAAGGCTAATTCAAGCCACTTCGTTCTGCCCTCTCGGGCGATACGAGCGAAGTGGTTCAAATTAGCTGTTTTTTTTTATGAAAAACGCGTTGCGTTCCAACGCTAAGCTCGACCGACACATTGGTCAAGGTCACAGAAACAATATAACGGCCTATATTTTTCAGACAACCTAGACGTCGTGCGTCACGTCAATACAGAATGTCACCGCGACCTGACTTGTTGTCACAACGCTATGCTACATCCCGACGACGCCTTGACATCAACGTCGTCATCGACGTTTTCAAGGTGCGTTACACGTCATCAAGACTGCGTCCTGACGTCATATTTTGTTGACAACGACGTTGATGTCAACGTTGGCGTTGACGACGACGACGACGACGTCACGCGACGTGAACATGATGTCATCCTTTTCAATGCGACGTCATAAAGACGCTTGATGTCAGGTCGGTGACGTCGTTGTCGACATGGCGCAACTCGACGTCACGGCGACGTTCCAACGTCATCGTCATCGACGTCATCGTCGACGACGACGACGTTACACGACGTCAAGATTTCATCGTGACGGCGCGTCGACGTTGATGTTGGCGAAAGTGACGAAGTTACACGCCGTCAAGGTTTCGTCGTGTTGTCGTCGTCGTTGTGACGTTGACGTTGATGACGACGTCAAATCAACGTTAATGTGGCATCATAGCGATGCTTTACATTGCATGGGGCGTCAACGTCAACGTCCACATCGACGACCACGTCCACGTCGTCCTTGACTCGGCGCGACATCATGACCACGTTACAACGGCGACTGGATTTCGCGAAACGCGGCGTCGTCCTCGACGGGACGCGATACCACGACGGCCTTACGGTAGCATCTTTGCGTCGCGTAACGTCGTAGTCGACGATGACGTCGTGGCGTCGTCGTAACGTCGCGTCGTCGTGACGTGGTGTGTTGACGTTACCTTTGAAGTCAAAATCATGAAAAAAATACAATATAGCTCCAAAGGGGCCATATTGCGCATATGACCTTGACCTGTGTCTTCTCTCGCTTCGATCGCAGCGAAGGTGGCGCTGCGATCGAAGTGGCTTGGTTCTAGCTGATCGCTTTCCACATTTTTAGGTGCAACTAAAAGCATGAGCGGAACCCGTAGCTCGCCCCACCCAGTCGTTTCTAGTTTACTCTAACATAGCTTGCAAGTGTCGCCATTCTGTGTCTGACGGTTGTTTCTACTTACTGGTTTCTTCGAATTACAACTGCTGCCGTGTCCCAAGTTCGCTCTCAAACGGATGGTACAAAAACGAAACAAGATCTGGGAATTCACCAACCTCTACAGGACGGGATTCAAGATCCACAACCCTCTTCGTCAACACAACCATCAAAAGCTAGACAGGTCCAAACACATGTGAAGTCAAGAAACGCCCAAGTCTCCACCTTGGAGTTGAAGAATGAAAACGAATTTCCCAGACTCCCCAGTTTAACTTCAAAGTCTGATGTAGAAATCAAAGAAAACAGGCAACCCAGGCAGGAAAAATTAAAGGCACCAGCCAAAGATCAACCGTCTATTACTGGAGACAAGCTTCAAACAATCGTCAATGTCACCCGTAGTATCCTTTGTACATGGGAGTCTCCCCTATCCCAAGCACTACTAACTGTGATCGATGCAATACTTCCACTTAGCAAGCTATGGTGTCGTTAGAGAAGCTTCATGGTGAAGCCACCGTCCTTCAATAAAACGAGAGAGGTCATCGAAACCGTCTGTCGGACTTTCGTCAATTTGTGCTTAAATATCAATTTCTTGTTAATGCGATTTCAGAGTCGCGAGTGTCTCACAACACCAGGTTATCAGGATATGAACTGCATCATTCTCACAGAGGAAATGAGATCAGCAGAGTTTTACTCGGCGATCGGAAGGATCTGAAATTTGTTTAATATAACATCCCCCCACACCCTATAATGAGTATATCGCAGCAACTATTAGAAAAGCACAAGTTTCCTTCACGGTTATTGCTGGCTACATACCCCCTCGAGCACCTTTCGACGTTCAAAGGCTCGATACTATTCTACAACAAACCCCATCCCCTCGTATTCTGACGGGCGATTTCAACAGTCACCACGCATCATGGGGAAGTAGAAAGAATAACACTCTACACGCATTATTTGAGCTCACTCTAAAACATAATCTTGTAGTACTCAATGACGGATGTCCGACGTATTTTAGAGGGGCATCTATGAGTAGTCCTTTAGATGTTTCGTTCGCATCTTCAACCCTCTATGGGGAAACAACGTGGTTTGCTGATATTGAAACACACGGTAGCGATCATGTTCCTACATACACTACGATTCAAGGATTGTACTGCACGAAGCGGCGTATCCCAATGTGTTATACTGACTGGAATTTCTTTAAAACTAAGATAGGGTTCGCATGTATCGCGGTAACCGAGCCAAAAGGTCTTGCTGAGGCTATAACCTCTTCAACTTCTCATGCGACAAAAAATGTCAACATGACAAAACCTCGTACGGCAGTCGATGGTGAATATGGGCGTCTTCGGGCCCTTCGTCGACGAGCAGAACGCCGGGCAAGGAAGTCTAAAAATGTTGAGGATGTTCGGGCTTCTAGACGAGCTCAAAAACGTGTTAAACGCCACTTGGACAAACTTTCCAAAAGACGCTGGAGTTCACTTAGTTCAACCTTGACCCGAGAAAAACACTCTATCGAACATGGCAGATAATGCAAAGCCTACATGCAAGGCCACAGAAAATTCACCCGTTCTGCGTCATCAGTCTGAGTCGCCAAGTATCAGAAACAGTTGTAGCCGAAGAGTTCTGTATCAAGATCACTTCCTGCTCTTCAAGGCCCCATTAAAAAGTGTATGCAAGGCTATTGATGCATATTTTACCTTAAAGGAACTTGATATGGCGCTCGAGACATCTAACGTTAGGTCATCCCCAGGCGCGGATGGTAAGAAATTCAGCCTTACGCCACTTGGGGGAGGGGGCGAGGACCGCACTGCTACAAATATTTAACTCCTCGTAGGAAACGGGTTCTGTAACGAAGGAATGGAAAATCGCTCGGTTTCCACCAATCTTAAAACCTGGAAAATCTCCTTTAGACATTAACTCTTATCGTCCGATAGCATTAACAAGTTGCAGGCAAAGTATTGGGGCGAATGCTGCTTACCCGTATGGAATGGGATCTAGAAAATAGAGATCTATATCCTTCGTTCATGAATGGATTTCGACGCGGAAGAAGCAGCATTGACAACGTTATTGACTTAGTAACTAGCATTGAACAATTGAAAGTAGTGAATAAAAAAACAACAGCTGTGCTTGTGGACATAACATCGGCATTTGATTGTGTAGAACACAACGCTATTCTTCAAGATATGAAGGCCATTGGATTTGGAGGACGTATACAAACGGATAGCCAATTACCTAAAAGAAAGAGAAGTCTACATATCGACACAGGACGGCAACACCGGTCTTCATCATATTACTAGGGGAGTACCACACGGAAGCGTACTCAGCCCCATGCTTTTTAGCATTTCTCTCATAGGTCTCCTGAAAATTCTACCAAAAACCTTTCACGTGTCTATAAAAGCGGATGATATGTGCTTCTGAACTTACGGTAGATCTCTGTACATCAACAAAGCAAGAAAATATAAAGTCTTTAACATTACTGCACGGTCATTACACCTCCGAGGTCTGCACATATCGCCGGACAAGCCAGCAACAATTAAATTCACAAAAAAACAAAAAAACACGGACAAATACTTAATTGAAATAGACGGATAGGAAATTCCTTATGTCACGGAACATACTTTCCTGGGTGTCACTCTCGATAGGCAGCTGACCTGGAGCCCCCATTTAAAACGTTTCAAAAAGAAACTCTCCTCTTTCATCAATATAATCAGGATGATTAGTGGAACCAAATAGGGATGCTCTGTCTCCGCACCCCTTTCCCTTTATAATGCCCTATTTCTCGGACTTCTGCGCTACAGCCAGCCTGTTAGGCATAACATCTCACGTACTGTTCTAAAAGAACTCGAGAGTATTCAAGCACAAGCTCTTCGCATATGTTTAGGGCTTCCAAAAGGCCCTTCTAATTTGGGATCTCTTGCGGAAGCACAAGCGGTTTTACCAGCCGTTTTAAGAACGCAAGAAACGTTAAGAGCTCATCTTCGTCACAAATCTCGTACATATAAGCATCAGCTCACAAATATTATAACAGTGAGACCCTCATCAGCCTTTTCACAAGTCATCACACTCTTGGAGGATTACATTCCAACTTCTTTTGAAGCTGAGGCAATTCCAAGCTATCCACCATGTAGGTACTCTCACTTAGAAATCAGAACGAGTATTCTGGAAATCGCTTCGAAGAAAACAATGCCCGCCCCCGTGACTACGCAGACAGTACTCGAATACATAAACCGAACTTATGCCTCATTTAGACATGTCTTCACCGACGGGTCTACAATGTCAGCATCATCAACCCTGGGAGCCTATATTCCGTCTCTGGACGCATGCATACGAGCAAGGTTGAGCCACGTTACGGTCGCCAACAGCGTCGGAACTCGCAGCAATTCGAGCAGCTGTTGCACGCGTGGAAGCCGAGAGTCCTAGTTTTTGGGCTATCTTTGTGGACTCTAAATCTGCTCTATATACACCCTCTCTACGATGAAGAAATGTAGCCCGAACTTGCAACTCGCACATGATACTTTGGAAGCAGCTCGCCAAGCTTCACGCAAAGGGCACCAGTTTATTATACAGTGGATTCCTGGTCACTCTGGTATAACCGGAAATGTTATCGCTGACAGAGCCGCTCGAAACGCTCATGAGAGCGCTATTACTGTGTCAATTTTGTTATCTAGGTCAGATGCAAATTACTTGATTAGAGATATTGGCCAAGAAGTGGCATCTTCTTTTTGGAGAAATCTTCGATATCATTATTCCTATCTTTACAATATCGATCCCAAACTTAAATTTCGGGCACCACGAGGACTACCAAAGGCAGCCGAGACGGTCCTGCATCGCTTGAGACTGAATGTGGCATACACCAACAGCTACCTTCGTAAAGTCGGTAGAAATTAGTCGTCTGGATGTGCTTCGTGCGGAGTCACACATAACATCTAACATGTATTGTGTGAAGGTTAGGACTACAGCCGTGAAAGGGAGCTTATGGAGACACAGACCTGAGGCTACAAAATGAACAAGATAGCATTCGTACTCTGGTTGGTAAATGGATTTCTGCTGCTGAGGGGTATAAAGCTACGAAAGCTCTGCTAAAATTTCTAACAACTACTCGCTTACGGAAGAAACTAGGGGAGTAGATGAACAGCAATGGCCAATGACAATTTGCAGTGAAACATTTTCGTTCGTTTTTTTTTTTTATTAGTCCTTTAATACTTTGGTTTTGTGTGTTTTCTCCCTCTATCTTTTTCTGTTTATCTTTCTGTCTTCTATTTTTATGAGTTTCGCTTCCGTTCATTTCACAGTGTAGCAAACCAGCACCAGGCGCTGGTCCAGATCATTGTTTAATAAACGCCTACCTCTCCAGCTAACTCGTGCTCCCTGCTCACACGAGGGAGAAATCTCGGGGATTTCTCCCCGACACGCGCGCATCACGAGATGAAAACGCGAGGCTTTTGAACATCGCAAAGCTTGACGTTTTCGTCCTGGGATGCGCGTGCCGGGGAGAAATCCCCGGGATTTCTCCCTCGTGTGAATACCCCTTAAGGTAAACGAAGGGGACAAGCTCCAGCTACCTCGTGCTTTTTTACTATGGACATCGAAAGCAATAAGCTCGAGCTAGACCGTGTTCCTTGCTCATGGACAGTGAAAGCGTCAAGTTCGAGATTGCTCTCGCTCCTTGCTTAGGGAACCGAAGGCTACATGCTAGTTCACGCGGCTTGCGCAGAGCATTGACGGCTATAAGAAACCGAAGCCATACCTCGCGCTTTTTACTCAGTATATAGCCAAAGCTATAAGCTCAAATAACCTGTGCTCATTGCTTTTAATAGGCACCTTGCCGCCGCCGTTTCTTTACACTTGGGAGCAAACACCTGCAATAGACCCTTTTCAAAGGTCCATCAAGCAACATTGGCGGTAGCCGTTGCTTGGACACGTAGGGTGTGATTGGATCCGAGTCCTCGCCGAACGCTGACGTCAGCACTCGTGTCCAATACATGCTATCCGCGGAGAAAGCGACGCATAGGAGGGGTCGAGAGCGAGCGGGGACGTCAGAACGCCGAGCTCTGATTTGATTGATTACTGGCTATGCCCACGAGGTAGAGGGGCAGCGATAAACTGTATGCCGTTCACCAGGACCCCATCTGGCTGCCGCTCATGTTGTGCAATTTTTACCACACACGTGACCGAACCAAAGCCTAAGGATTTTACGCAAAACTGAGCCGAGATTTGTATTGCAATCGCTGTAAAAAAACATGATAAACTATTTCTTCAATACTGTTAGCTGCAGAGATCAGTGTCTAGCTCCGATAAATCCCCAAAATACAGCACCGCAGCTGACGGCATCTAGCGGAGGCATTGCGAAGCTGCCCAAGTTTTTATCGCGAAAGCACATTTTGGACTCCAAACAAACGAAACATAACTTATCTCGTCGGTACTGAAATTAAACATCAATGCGGAGAGGAAGTCGTCTGCTTCTTGCGCAGGGGTTATGTCAGAACGACGAGCTCTTGTAAGCTGATTGAAATAAATAGTTTGTAGACCCCAAGGCACCTATAGCATTGAGGTATACCCCCTATTTTTTTCAATCGGACAATAAAAACTAGGCGTCGTCTTGACGTCACTGACACTCCTGTGCAAGAAGCAGACGACTTGCCTTCCGCATAAGCAATTATTTGTGCGCGGTATCTTCGTTGAAACCTAGACGTAAAACTGTAAGGTCACGTGTCTAGTGGTCAGAAATGTGCAACATGGCGGCGGCCAACCGGGGGTCACTTTCAGCTGCCAGTTTATCGCTTTAAGGTCCTCTACCTCGTTGGGTTATACCTAAAGCTAGCTGTCTTTGTCTTCACTGCACTCGTGGAACGCGTTCGAATGCGAAAGCCAAACGCCGGACGCCGGCGTTCCGCGTTCTGACGCGTTCAACGAGTGGAGTGGAGACGAAGGGTGCTACCTTTAGGTGTACCTATACTAATCATTCCAACCATAGCTCGGCGTTCTGATATCCCCGCGCGCTCTTGTTTCCTTTTCTTTCACAGTTTCTCGCCGCATAGAGTACGTGATCAAGCAGACAAACAGGTGATGGCGCGGACTTCTGGAAAGGGTGTATTGCAAGCCTCCCGGCATGCTCCACATGTTTGCACGCATAAAGAACTAGCCGCTGGACGCCACTCTGACATCAAGCATGGCTATGCGAAGTATGACGCAAGCACTTGTTTCAAGAAACCTTGCTTCAAAGCATACATGGGTAAATTACTTTCAAAATGTAGTTTAACTACAATTACAATTACTACTACGCGAAAGTAGTTCATTGCAATTACAAATTACTTTTTAAAAGTAATGCAATTACTTTACAATTACTTATTTCTGAGAGTTACCCACCTTGGGCCATATAACTGTAAACGAGTTTTATGGCCGCTGTATAAATGTCACGCATTGTACTTTCCTTTTATGAAATTTGTTAAATGGATTATAGAACTTAATAGTTTGGAGTAATGAACTCCTGCGTTCTTATATTCTCAAAAAAATAAAAATCAATGGCCACAAAATTTACAGGTGCGAGGTGAATCTCCTTAGAGCTCATGCAAATGGTATCCAAGTCAAACCAACAAGAAATAAATTTAAAAATAACACAAGGAAACAAAAATGCGACAGTACTGGTATCATAAAACTCACGTAAAAATGGCTAATAAGAGAAACTTGTAAACGACGTCAAACACTTAAAGAATACGACAACTTACGAAAACATTTCAGCCACGATGATTCGCTGCCTCTCCCTGTCTGTGGACTTGTAACATGCCGGATGTGGGTTACCGTAGCACGCGAACTGTGGTCGCTTCCACAAAACTAGTGTCACAATATCAGCAACTCTATTGCCAGGGATTCTGGGTTAATTCAGTGCACGGAAACATCCAAAAAGCTCCTGAAATAAATAATAAATTTAGGATCGTCATATAGATAATCACTAGGATAGCAATGATTGTATCGATGTTATGCGTCTCATAAAAAAGGCCGATTTGAATTTAGCATGGCAAGAACAACCTCGAAAAATTCATGATACACTGTAAACGACTTTATTTTCGCGAATTTCGCGAATCGCCTATAGTTCGCGAAAAATAAGTCCCGCGAGCAATTCCGGTAAACTGTAAACACATTGGAATCTATATAGTGGGACCCCACTGCGTCGCGAAAATTAGAATCCGCAAATTATTCCAAAACTGCGGCCTCTTGGACGCCTCAATTTCATGATTTATTTGAGCGTGTTTCAGCTGGAAGATATAGACGAGCTATTATTATTATTATTATTATTATTATTATTATTATTATTATTATTATTATTATTATTATTATTTATAACTGTTCAGCATTACTGAAAGTGACAAAGAAGTTGCCTACCTGCAAATGTTCCCGCAAATTGGAGGTCGCCTTTCGGTTTGTTGAATTTGTTTTCAGAGACGGTTTGCACCTCACGATTATATTTTTTACATTGCTGCTAATCTGTTTAAAGAATTTTTCGTAACAAGGCCCCGGCAGCCTTTCCTTTTCCATTGTAGATAAGACTGTTGCAGGTTCTCAATGCAAAGCAGCACTGCGCGCCTCGGGACGGGTCTACAGTCCAGGACGAGAGGACAACGCGTGGAGGGTCACGATAGAGGTGTAAAAACAAAGTGCAAGCCAAGCCCTCTATAAAAAAAAAAAAAAAAAAAAGAAAGGCTTCAACGAACAACTTAAACGTAAAAACAAGCTCCCTACAGTTTAAAGCCCCGGTTTGTAAGTTTTGGAATCTCGTCCAATCAGGCTGACAAACGGTTAAAAGGGTTAAATAGTGCGAACACTAAATAATGAAGATTTATACAAAAAGGTAGACGAGGATTGGGAGAAGGAAGAGCAGTGTAGCAACAACAGTTGGAAGTAAGGCAGGGTGAGTTGGTGTTAATGAGACATGCTGCTTCTTTGCCTCGATATCAGAGTAGCACGACTTACTGTTAGTGATACCAACATACGAGATAGAGGAGAAGGACGTGAAAAACGCACAAAGAAAAGAGAATAATTTCATGAACAAAAAAGTCCCCAATCTTGACTGAAATATGTAAGCGAATATGCTAGCGGCGAAGACGCGTAAGGAGAACCTCGAACCTCCCCGCCTCGACCGCATGATGTGATCGGAGCCAACCAGCCGTGTTCGACCCCCGATGCCCCCTTGTGGGAATGAGAAACAAGAAAGACCCCTGGAAACAGGAGCAACAGGAAGCGAATGAGACGAAGTGTTAGATTCAACTACGATAGAAACAAAAACGGACGCGAATGTAGCCATCATTTATCAAATTATTTCTCAAAATCTTCATTAAATCGTTTTAAAGTCTATAAAATCCTTAATTACGTTCTATCCCAGCCTCTTCTTCCCATCCCTCCTTTTGAGCAGGTTGGGAGACACTCTCTCCCCTGTCGCTTTGGCTGTGCTGTCGTCTCCGTGGCCAGGGGGAAAAGCGCCGCCGCCGCAAAATCTTGCAAAAGTAATTGTAATTGTGCCTGAAATTTAGCAATTACTTACGCTAGAAAGTAATTAAATTACAATTACAATTCCTTTTAGCCAAAAGTAATTATTAAAATTACAAATTACCAGGAAATGTAATTAAATTACAGTAATTTAATTACTGCAATTGAATTACTACCCAAGTATGCTTCAAAGTCGCGGTTGTCTGCCCGCATGTAGCCGTCGCACCCCTAAAAGCCTAAAGGCGTTCCCGCATACGGTTTCTGAGATAGCCGGCGTACAAAGCCTCAGTGCATAATGTTCCACTGCAGTTTTAACAGGATTTTTACATAAAACAAGAGGTAAAGATAAGTTGGCGCCATCATTATTTTCGGTGCAGAGCTCGAATCCAATGTACTCCTTGCACCTGAGCTTGGACTGTAGGGGGTACAGGAGCTATTCACGCCATATTTGAGAGCGATGTTTCGAGCGCATGCTCAGAACGAGCTCACATCAATAGCCTGCTAAGACCGGCAGCCTTGATGGTGCTAAATGCACGCTCCAAAACGACTGCGGAAGCTCGCCGTCAGCACGCGCTCAGCAGCAGCGCACACGGATATGGCCGCCAGTGAATGGTGTTTTTACTGACATCGTTTCGTGGTCCATTTTGTTGTTATGAGCAGTCTGGCGCGTGCAGAGGCGAGCACTCCGAAGATTCACATCACACCCTCAACCAGATAGTGCACAAAAGCTCATAAGTTTCATCACACTGACATCTAACAAAAGATGGCGGGTGGATGTCATGTGAAAACACCTTATTCACTGGACGTCACATTTTGTGAACGATGTTCAGAGCGCGTGCTCAGAACGAGCTCACATATACCTGCTGAGACCGGTAATCTTGACGGTACGGAATGCACGTTGCTAAAGAACTTTGGAAGCTCGCCGTCAGCACGCGCTCAGCAGTCGCGCACACAGCTATGGCCGCCAGTGAATACTCCCTATACTCCCACTACACGTGCTTTCGGGCAATCGAGTCGTTGCGTATCTCGAAACATTCCATTCGCATTTCGCTCTTTTTCATTTCGTCCCCATTCTCATCTGAACCTTCTCGTTTGAACCTTCTGAAAACATCCAAACCCGTTCTTTCGCAATTCGGCCTATTCGTATTTGGTCTCGTTCGCTCTACGACCGAATGGCACGGGGTTCTCAACCCTGCACTAGCTCCGACGGCGCGTCATTTTAGAAAGAAAACGAATGGTTTGGAGTATATCCACCGGCAAACGGGAGACATACAGAGTAGTGCTTTGACACAAAGGAGCAGTTCAGTGTTTTATTGCTTAGTGCCGGCAACCGCATCCGGACAACCCAGCGAGTCGGTCCATGACCTTCGCTACATGTTTCAAGTGCAAAACGGACGTATTCCAGGAACGCTAGCCATACCGCGGGACCAAAGGACGTTTGTGTGTGTGTGTATGTGAGCGCGTGCGTGTAGGGGATTTGGGGTGGGAGGGGGGGGGGGAGGGGGTGAACTTGGAGAAACTTCTTCGGGAATATGCAGTGACCAAGCCATGACTGACACCTTGAAGAGTCCCATTTTGATTTTTTTCTTGGTGGACGAGATGCGCAGGATGTAACGAGAACGTACCAAATGCGGCGGGCCCAACTGACAAGGACGTTTTGAGAACGGCTCGTTTGAAAAGGTCCAAACGAGAAGGTCGAAACGGGAACAGGTTGAATTGAGAACCAACCATTGAGACGAATATTAAGCCAAAGAGCTCGCACTTCGAGCTTCCGCTGTAGTCCAAGTGAGAGCAGCACTGATCCGCTGGCATACAGAGACACTGCGTCGCGAACAAAGCTTCTCCGAGATACGCGTCGCTTATACTCATGAAACTCTAACCCCAGAGCTGGTTTCCTCAGTCGTGAATAATCCAACTTCGCGAGTCCCACGTTTAAGCGTACAAGCGATGGGCGCAGCACCTTAAAAGCCTGCTCACACAGATACACCACAGCGCTGATTCAGAGCTACAGACACAGCGCTGTCTTCGACCTCTATATCGCAGGGCTGAGCTCCGCTATACCTGTGACTTAGCTGTATGTACCGTGCGCACAAAATGCAGCGCAAATGTATATACACTGAAATGCACGTACGAACCGCGGCCTTACCAAGCTTGGAATGCCACCGCAAAGCTATCTCCATTGGCCGACTTGAATAGAGCCTTAATTTTCCGTAAGCTTCGCAGAAACGTTAATGCAATCCAGAAACGTCTAAACAACCCCAAAATCGCTAATGGAGGCCTAACAGAGCAAGGAGCGGTCGGCATGTGGCCGTGCCGCAATGCGGACATCCGCGCGCCTTCCCTCCGCTGTCTCACTCACGGAGTTCTCCCGCTCCGCGGCGTCGGGGCCCGGGGCTTGGCACGCGCGGCGGTGAGCTTCCGAGTAGACCAGTAGGTCTACGCGACGGATGCTCCCCGTATTTATACCTACGGCCGAGGGGGGGGTCGATGGAGAGCGGGGGGAAAGCAAGCGTGCATCGCCGACGGCGCCTCTTTCAGTGCGTGCGTCGGCCCGCGGAATAGGCCTGGCGAGCCTACAGAAAGGCCTTTGCAGAAGCCCGCTCTGGCCTACACGCGTCTGCCGATCGATCCGTCCGCGAGCGCGTTTTCCCCGGCGAGGGATGCGACGAGGAAGGCTGTCGTTGTTTCGCCGGGACGAACTGCGTTATTTATGGCCTCCTCGCGTCTCGCGAGGACGTCTCGCTCGTCCTAAAGTCGGTGACAATATGGAAGTATACGCGGAATGTACGAGTGAGTCAGGTATCTCTCCTATTGCGAGAATCACTCGTTTGCTCGATCAGGACGAACAGGTGAACTCGGAAGCTTATAGCTATGAAAACTGTTTCACCGATCGCAGCAGACTATAGCCTCATCAGCATCAATTTACCAGAAGATTTTGAGAGAACAAGTTGGCCTGTCAATCTTCAATTCGAGGCGTTTCTTTTGTTTCTCTTGACGTTTCATTCGTTCCTAAAAACAACGAAGCGGAACAGTCGAGGTCATTCGACAAAACTCGTCGTGACTACTCTAAAATTCGTCCTCTAACAATATGTATAAATGCAACATTTCTTCCACCGAGTCAACTTGTTAACAGCGATGTTCATAAAGGTATTCCTTTTACTTTCATAAAACCTTTCTCTTTCTTTTTTTTTTTTCCCCGGCGGCAGGTGACGTACGCAGCTGTCCTAAAGAATGTGTTGTAAACACCACATTTAACGAGTATATTGCTGTCTGTCTTACACCCACCGTGATCACGGTACCGGGGCAAACAAACCGTCAACACCCGTTACAGTATATAGTGACCCTGTCGTGTCTTCCCTATCATCATCATTATCATCATCTATGAAGTCGCAGTCAACCTGCTCGTAATTCGCTTACAACAGACACAGTGTTCACTGCAAACATGCTGACAGAATTATTTGTGGACGATCCTCAGGCATATGTTCGTAGCACGGTTGCTCCACGTTATATATATGTATGCTTCCAACGTGTCCGCAGACATTTTGTTTTGTGTATGGCTAATGTGAGAGGATTGTCCATACAAAGAAGAAACACGCCACAGACAGCAGTGTCTGCGGACTCTTTTGTGCGACATGTTAGTAGTGTGACGCCGGTTTAAGCCTTTGAAATGGAACTCGCGGGACTTTAATTATTCGCGACTCCGATAGCGTATATAGCTAGAGGATCACTTAAATAGGAGGAGGGTTACGATAACTGTCTGTTCAACCTAAACGCTTCGTGCAATGGTGCAGAGCATGCAAAACAACAGTGGCGTCCGCTTTCCGGTCTGTTGCAAACATTGATGACGTCACGGAAATCTTCACACAGCATCAATTTAGAAATCTTATTCGTTTACTTTTTCCCCTTCAAGGGGTGAAAGCGCGAATCGGTCTGCGTGACAAGCAGTATTATTATAAAGTATGATGCTGTAGACAAACGGAAACAGAGTTCCCATAGAACCAACAAAAAGGAAGCTATGTTTTGTTTTTGTTTCATTTTTTACATAACGCGGAGTTTCATTTTTTTCTTTTATTTTTGAAATCTGAACTTAGACGAGACATTCCCTTATCATTGTGCACCTTTTTTTGTGTGTCTCATAGTATCGTCAGTGTGACAGGATGACTGGAAAGATTAAAAGTATTCGTTTTCAAATATGTATTACAAAGTGAGCTAAAATAATACTCTCATGGTTTCCAGATAAGCAGTTTTCATTATGTGGACTTGTGAGCTAAAGATCAAATCTGGGCTGACAGCGAATTTTGCTTTCAGCGAATATGTGTCCTTTACAAGTGTCACACCAGGTTGGAACAAATTGCTGCCTTAGAGAAACGGCAGCCTGATGATTGTGAATGCATCTCGTGATAAAAGCATAAATTGCTGCAAATTGCCTATCGTTCTTCATCCCAAGGATCAAATGAAGAGTTACCGCTCCACATATCCAATAAAACTCGTCCGTCAACTGTCGCTGAGTAAACCAATCTTCTATTAAAAACATCTAAAACAAAGTTAAAAATAAATCAGGAAGCGAGCAGGCGGAAATATTCTGCGCGCGCAACGATCTCCCATTGGGCACGCCCCATCCCTTCCTCTCTTCCGGTTTCCCCTTTCCCTATATTGCTTTTCGACTCTCACCCGACGTGTACTCTTTTCCAAACAACCGAATAAACGCAGACAAAAAAAAAAAAAAACTAACAAAAAACGGTTTCCGCATTGCAGCAACTCGATCCCCCTTCTGGTTCTCAAATCACGCCTTCCTAACTACGCAGCTTCCAAAGACCAGCTTTCCTTTTTTTTTTCTCCCCATCCGTAGCACAGGGGCAAAGGCAAGCAGCGCGCACACAAAAAAAAAAAAGGTAAAAAAAAAGAGAGAGAAATAAACTGGGGAGGAGAAAGCCCACGCGCGAGAGGAACCAGAATAGCAAAGAGTGGGCGGGGCGAATATCCCTAACTTCCCCATAAAGCGAGCGCCGCTATTGGATGTGGCAAAGTCAGCCATCATCCTCCCCCATACCTCCCTATTGGCATTTTTTTCTCCCCGTTCGGCAGGGCATTTATTCCCCCCAAAGAGAGTCACGTGTCGCGTTGAGGGGAAAGAGGGAAATACCATTTTCCGCACGAAATGGGAAGGCGCTAGAGGAAAAAAATACCGGTTCATTTTCCCTTTTTTTTTTTTTCATTGCTTTTCGGGCGGAGCGTTCCCTCCTCCAAGTTCAGTGGCCGATGAACTTTTTTAGTGCTTTTGCGTGTCTTTCTTATCTGCGCGCACCACGCACACAGACATCCACGGGCTTGTGCACTCCGCCGCACGCGCCGCCGCATGGGGAGAGCGTACGTCCATTACCGTGTGCACGCGTAGCATGTTGCCAGACTGGAATTTCAATTTTGTGGCTCTCTCCCTTCCTCCCCTCACTAATAAAGTTGGAAACGATCGAATAATAAAAAAAAGGGAAAAGACCCGGCGTAAACTGCAAGGACGGTAGCACCGTAACAGCGCTGTACATTTTAATCTATAAAAGAAGATGAACGCTCTGAGTAAGACGACGTTAGAAGCGAAAAAACAGGAGCAGAAGTGAAAGAATGGTGTGTTGCTCCGCGGAAGAGGGCGGCTGCCGGCATCCAAGAAAAATGGCGGCGAATCCGCCATTTCTGTTTTTCTTTTTTTGGCGTTGCGTGCCCAATTAGTCCTAACGAACGTCAGCTGCATTCAATCAAAGGAGAACTTTTTTTTTTGCTTTCCGCTTAGGGTGTCTTTACTTTTCTGGTTTTAATTTGGTCCTGAACAATTTTCTGTGTGACTAAAACTAGATCTCGTCTAGTTCAGACCTGAATAGACGCTAACAGAACGAAGTTCTGCATAAAACGAACATTTGTTATAGCGTTATCTAGCGTGAGTATGTATTAATTTAGCCAGTTTATACATACTCGGAAAGAGGCATTAACCACAGCTAGCTCTTCGAGCAGGAATGAATGTTCGCTGACCTCTTCGTCATTTCTTCCCTTGGAGTATTTTATAAGTAATGCATTAAAAATGCATTCTCAATGATTAATACTAACATGCCAGTCTTTCAAGCAAAGTCAACTCTAAGCATTTACCAACCTCGCTGATATTTAACTACACACTCGCAATTTACCACAAAAGTCAACTTTGAACATCAAATGGTTAAACATAGCAGAAATGTTAACTTATATATTCCATCAATAGGAATTAACGTTACTTCATTGAACAAACAGGTCATAGCATACCTAACACTGAATAAGGTGAACATGGTTTTCTTTTTATGGTTTGGTGATACTGTTGCTTGCCTTGTATAAATGGTTCCACGTAAGTTGTATAGAAACATAATTTTCCTTCGGTTATTTCCATCATGGCTGATGAAAATAAGCAGTGTTCAATGTTCAAACTGATCGTCACACTGCGAACACTTATTTGTATTTTTTTTTATTATCAACTCCACATTTGGTTGTAAAAATGGTCACAATATATCATTTGATTTGTTTAAAACTTAAATTATGACCAGTAAAACAAAGGCACCTATCAAAAATCGACGCAAATTTTGCCTGTATTAAAATATTAAAATAAGGTAGAAATCCAAAATGGTGTCCATGGGCCCAGAAATATTACAAAGTAGAAAGTATTGCATAAAAAAAAAATTGGCAAGAGGACACGTGAAATGCGTAAAACCCTGTAATGTACATTTCCAAAAAAAGAAAATCAAGATTGCATACATGGTAAGTTGTATAACTGCATGGAAGGTGAATTTCAGCCAATGCTGTACACGTTCCTAAAAAAAATATTAAAGAAAACGTAAGATTGTTACTTGTTGTTAATGATTTTTGGAACGCGTTCCCGTAACAATTTCCAAATGTGAAAAAGGAACTGGTTCTCGGTACAGATCACAAAATGGAACGTATCATTACATATACGTTACGTTTGTATTCTGCTGATTACCATAATTAGTTAGATCGAAGAAAGTTTTTTTATATCTACATATATGTCTATGCCATCAAATGGGAGCATACGAATTTGAATGCCGCGATGGAAGAGCACCAGGAGAAGAAAACAAGCGGAAGAAGATTTTCATTTGTTTATATATTCATTTTTAAACTCATCAGTTTTTAACCATATTCATGTTTGTGGTGGGCGATTCAGACGAGCCAAATGTACACCCATGAGTGATATAAAGGTGAACAGCCCTCCTCTTGTTTTTGACGCTCCTGCAAGTTTTGGAACACGCTCTGTTCCAGAAGAGGGCTAGAACGCAAAGTTTAGACCCCAAGCAACGTATCATTTGAGACGTTGAGAGTTAATATAGCTTTAGGGAGCCGTAAAACAGGCAAGAAACCAGGTAAGGTGTTCACCCTCATATTACCGGCGGGTGTACTGTTACCCCACATTGCACAAGCGTTTTACCAAAAAAAAAAAAAATCTAATAAAGCTTTTGTTCTAACTTTAAGGGAAGCTGAAACACTTCTTGAAGAAAACAAGTTAGGGGTGAATTCTGACGTATTTTTATCTCGTGAATCTGAATATCACGTTCGTTTTTCCCGGATATGTAACTAAACACGAGAAAACACGAAAAACATCCGACCAGTCGAGACGTCATACCATAGAATCTTTGGGCATAGCCTCCCATATACTGATATAGCCAGGCAGATCACCACGAGAAGCGGCCGCCGAAGTGGAAAAGGTAGAGCGGCAGACAACAGATGAAAGGAGAGCCGCGTGACTGGCGCCCCGCTGCGGCGAGACGCCGAAACACACTTCTCCTGAGCGAACAAGTGTGTTTCGTGTCCTCGCCGCCGCAAAAGCTGTGCGCTGACGTCCAGGTTTCCCGAGAAATAGCTTTTTGATGCTCTGTGCTACCAGATCCTCGCGCTGCAAATCTGCGACCGGGCACTCTATGGCTCCGTGTCGTTGAACTGCCAGGCTTTGTGAGTATAGAGGAGGCTATGTTTTGGGCTGCCAAGCACGTGTCGCTCGTGTGGGCAGCGCGTGCAATTGCACGCATATTAAGTATACTTCCCCCGCATCAACACCAATCGTAAAAACTCTTTTTGACTTTTCTTTTTAATTGCAAGAGTGCGCGTGTATAGCTTTGACACGCGCAGAAGGTGCACGAGAGCGAAAATTCTGAAAACTCCTAACATGACGTCCCGCCCGGAAAAGAGAAAATTCAGCGGTACTTTGAAAATTAATTTCTGCTGCCTCCGTGCACCAAGGTGAAAAATAATCTCGATATTTGTGATCCTATAGATAAAATGAAGATAGTTTCGGTATTTTTCCTCATAAACAGAACGGTTTCAGTTCCCCTTCATCAACACTTGCTTCTCAATATTGCTGTCCGCAAGACGAGCAAGTGAAGAAGAGAGTAGGGCTTTTGGATGGTCAGGCTTGAAAACCAGAAGTCCCTCTTTGTGAAGGTCCAATTCGTTGTTCAGTTTAAAGGTGGGGCACAAGGGGAGATCCAATGAAGGATAATTTTTGTGTACCTTTTAAGAGACAAATGTTCGGGATGCAAAGGTGCGTCTTATGTCTGGTAACCTGTTATTTTGTTGCAACTGTAGGCACCTTTGTGGAAGTTAAGTGGTGGCTGTAGTCAGCCTTAGATTTTTGGATATGCGAGCATTCATGAAAGCGAAGAAAGCAGCTGAGTTTGAAACGTCCCTCTTTCTGTGTATTTTCCTTCGACATTTTTTTTTTTTTTTTGTACCGCAGTCTCGGGCACTGAAAAAAAAAAAGTGATGTCCAGTATAGCTCTCCTGCACCCGACTGCTACCAAGCGAGTACTACACAAAATAAACCCTAATATAAGTAACCAAAACTTAACGAAATCCTACTCTTCGTAAAGATATTGCTTTTTTACTTTTAGATATTCCCTCTTGGAAATAAAATAAAAATTACCGCACTGGACGAAAAAAAGAAACGCCGTTCTTTTTTCCGTTCCAGTAAAAATGAAACGAGTTCAACTTCCAGTTCCACGGCCGCATAATGAAACGGCGGCGTCCCAGGAACTACATTTCTTGGAACGCCGTTCTGTACAACCCTGTATTCCGTATGTAAATAAATATTGCATTTTTATCTTATGATGTTTGTTTGTTGTTGTTTTTACTCTTATTGTGTTTTATTTATTTTTGGGCGACGTAATGGTGTAGTGCACTGCAATCATCTTCCGGAAGGAAGATCAGTTTAACATCTATGTTAAACTGATCTTTTGCAACAAACATATGTGTTTTTTGCAAAAGACTTCGGCTTGTTTAGTGATACTGCGTTGGCATTTACTGTTCACCTGCCTTACCTTTGGCACTGCGGTGAAGATCCTAAAACATTATATCTCACCTGATTTGGAATCTGATGTTTATTTTGTTTTCTAAAGGAATCAATGCTCGAATTTGGTACGCGTATTGTCTTCAAAGCTTCAACTGTAAAAAGTCTACAAAGACGCTAGCATTGTTTACAAAGCTACTTTATATCTGCGCTCTCCGTGTTCTGTCTTATATGGCTAGGAAAGTTCAGAACCAGTGCCATCAAAATTAAGTTGTCACTCAAAAACTGTGAAGGCGGAGGTAGTTAAATAATTAACCATGGAATGCACTAGACAGGTCTTGTATTCATTTTATGACTCAATAGTTGTAAAGTCAGTGGAAAAGATTGAACAAACCCAGTTATGAAGATCAGTTCACCAAAAGAAAAGTATGTCTACAAATCGCAAATAATAGTGAAGGAGAACAGAAATCAAAGAGCAAGTTTGCGTTAATCTCGTATTACCATAAAATATCGCAAAATCTGAAAGCAATTTCAGAAGGTTTCGGAGTAGACGCAGAGGATGCAAAAAAGCCCATCGTGAGAAGCCTCTTCCCTGCAAAAGTTGAGTGGTCTATAAGATACTTTTAGCTTGTGGTTTTAAGTACCTAGGGCTAACTTCAATGTGTATCAATGACAGGTTAACGGAACACAAAAGAAACGTAAAGAATAATGCTGCAAATTTGGAATTAGCTCAACACGTAAACGAATGCAATATTTCTAGCGCACAACGGTCAAGAACAGAAATAGTACACCATTGCAAGAGATAGATAACATGAAGAGAGTTGAGAGACAATCTGGATAAGAACAAGAGGAAAATGTATCGGTCGGCTTTTTGCAGCTTGGCAGTACTTCAAATAAATGTTTGCAGCTCTAGTTGTGTTTTGTTTTGGGTTGTCCATTTTTTACGTGTTTTGTTCGTCCCCTTGATGGTTCCTGTGTACTAGAAGTCGGTGAGGTTTGGGTCAAACATGGAGCTTTATGCCTCCCTAATCAATTACTTTTTCTCAGAAAAAAATTTATGTTGAGTCAAGACACTTTTAAAAAGATCACTGTGCAGATGATGCGTCAAAGGTGCTAACGTTAGCTATGTGTCACAGTAATTTTGTTTGTGGTTTTCTGATATAGTAGTTCAAAAGCTTTTCGTCTAAAGTTTAGACGAAAAGCTTTTGAACTACTATCACTGTATCACTGTATGTGTATCACTGTATGTGCGTATGTCGTAGTTCAAAAGCGTTGTATAATGATCGTGACCTCTAGCTGTCTGGAAAGTTTTTTGTCTAAAATAGAAGGTGGTTGTGCGTTGTGGATGACATCACTTTGTTTTGTGATGTGTGGCGAGGGTTGTGCGCGCGACTTGGAAAACAGGATGTTCGTTGGTTTCGTGGCGGTTGTAGTTCTGTATTTAAAAAAGTTGGCTGAATAAAATTATTAGCTGAGCTGAAAACACTGCCCCTGTTACTTTCTCTTCAACTGTAAGAAAATGTTTCCTCCTTCTGCCCCAGTCTCGGGTTAAAATAGTCATGGTAAACTTCCACCAACTCGCCTGCGCACTAACTGTAATTTTATTAAATGTAATTTGCCCCGTCAACTAGATACATTTTTGCAAGCACGTTTTTGGGGGGCGCGGCTTGCATAAACGAATATTTAAGGGAGGTGTCTGAGTATTGTGAAGGATGGTGTTAAAATGTGTTAATCACTTCTTTTGAATTTACATTTTGTAGAAGGTATTACTTAAAAGTACAGTTTATTAAGTGTACTTTTCACAGTACTCGAAGCACATAAACCCTCAGTACATTTTGTACACAGCGCGACACTGTTAGTGAAAAAAGACAATCGCCGATTTTTTTAATGAAAAGATGATAATTAAAACTCTTAACGATGTGTTTTTCCTTTTTTTTTCTTTTTCGTGCACTAATATTTTGGTGGTAAAATACGGTGCTGACCAAATAATGTTTGAAGTAAATTTTAAAAAGCGTGTAGTGCTGTTGCCGAGACTGCCACGTGGAGATACCACACCGAGCCGACTCTAAGGGAAATTAAAGTCTAATAACATACCATAAAGTACTTTTGAAGACCATAATCCCTGCAAAGAATGACTATCAATACTAAAACCAGGATCTTTATGAAATTGGTTATTATACCTGCCGTCGTATGTGCACAAAATTAAAATTATGATAATCTGAGTATTTTGGTCATTCGGTCTCAGTCGCCCTTAACCTTCGGGGGATATTAGACACGCCGAAAATTCTCTTAGGTCCTTGACAGCAATTACCAAATTTTGATTTTTAAATTATTTATGAAATTTATATAAACGTACTAACACTAAACAAATTTAAATTTCAGCTTATTTTGAGTGTTTTGTAACAAGAAGTGCTGCAGTGTCCAGAATCCTCCTTTTCATTTTGATAGACAAACAGCTAGAGAGTTACGAACAATAGTTACACTACAAAAGAATTAACTATTAGTTCAGATAGGAAAGTTATAACATATATTATCTATTTTATCGAGGCTAAAAATAAAAACATAACAGTGGCCTCTATTAGAAAGCCATAGGAAAGAAGTGTATTGCAAGCAAAAAAACGTTTAATATAAAATGTGTAACAGTTTCTTATAAAACCGGCAAGATAGAAGGGGCCATCAAAGCGTTACGAAACTAATTTTGTAACGTAAAAAAGAGTAGTATGGTGATGCGCGTGCAGAAGTCGATGGCATGCAGAGACCTTCCTATGTCATCTGTTAGTTCTGTAAACATTTGGAGTTGCGCTACAGAGGTTTTGTAGCCAGGGGCAGGGGCACGAGCACAATAACCATTTCAGCATGGGCTGCAAACCTGAGCGAGAGCGAGAATCAATTCTGCGTCGAACTCAGCAAATCTGGAACAAAGATCTTTGAAATGATTCAACAGGTTTATGTCCAAAACGCAGTGAGTCGTACGAGGTTTTTCCAGTGGCGCTCGCGCTTCAAGAATGGCAGGACATCACTGAAAGACGAAGAGAGGTCGGGGGTGTTCGCTCCCACAATGGTCATTTCAACATGGATTGCAAACCAGAGCGAGAGTCTCGCTCTGGTTTTGAAGTCCATGCTGAAATGGACATTGTGTTCGTGTGCGTGGTCACGAAGAATTCGACAGAGACACTTAAGACTGCTTACGTGTAGGAATGTGTTCGCATTCCTACACGCAGCGCATTCCTACAAGCAGCGAGCCACGTCTTCCTATTGCACACGGCGTTCCGGCGGTGACATCACGCTCGCCCATGTGCGCAGGCGCAACGAACCCTGCAGGCTTCACGACAGCTTCCTTGGCAAAGCATTGCGTTGCTGTGCTTTTCTGTGTTTTATTTCTGAAGCGCGTCCGCTTTGACCTTGAGCGCGCCCGCCAGCTTCCATGACGAGGCATCTGCGTTGCTGTGCTTTTCTTTGTGTTTTATTGGGAATGTTCCCATGGGAATTTAAGTGCCGCTTCGCTCAGCCAATGTGAATTTCGGTGCCGTTTCGCCCAGCCAATGTGAATTGACGTGCCGGTTTTCGCCGGCTTCACTACATGACATATTTAATGCTTTCACATTAAGTCTAATGTAGCGTAGCTCGAAGCGTTCACAGAGTGACGCCCTTTGGCATAATGATACTGTCTCTGCCTTCGACTGCTGCGCAAGCATCAACTTGCTGCCTTCTACTTTCACGCTACAAAATTAGTTTCGAAACTTTGTGATCGTACCACGTAAAGTTTGCAAAATATTCAGACTTTAAGAGCGAAAAAAAAAAGTATAAGGGGTGGCCAGTCAAAAAATATTTAATATTTCTCGCAGCTTAGATCGCAGGTGAGTAAAGTAGAAATCGTATTCTGATCTAATATATATTTTTATTGAGCTTCCTGTTTCGGCTGCCCGGTTACAATGAAAATGATGTTGCCTATATATTTAGTCGGCTCTTATATAAGACCGTAATTTTACTATACCACGAAGCATAAAAAAGCGCACGACCGTTTATTCGTAATTGCATAAATAATTGCAGCACTTAGAAAAAAAAAAAACTTTCAGAAGTGGGTAGTATGAATGTATTCTCGTTAGAGGTCTCAGTAGAAACTGTAGCTACGCAATATACCCATACCTGTCTTTTGCACGTTGGACTTTGAGTACTTTGCACCAGATCTTTCTAAGAAAAAGCATGAAAAGTCAGGTGGGCCAAGCCAATAACCGCGGTAACGTTAAAAATCTGCTTGCAGGCATTAGGTACCCACGCAAATACGTAAGTTGAGATTAAGAAACGTTAATCATGTGACCGCATTTAGCTACAGAAATAGGAATGAAAGGTACGCAAAGAGTAAAAGCATTTCCGTGCCGTATGGAAAGTTGCGCATTCTGAGCTGGCCGTCACTGGTGCTCGCTGCACAAGCGCTCATGCAGCCGAGGCGCAGTCAAAAATACGAGTCGCTGGGGCCAGTGCCGGATTAAGGCATTTTTTAGGCCTGGGTTAAAGCTGTTATGGAGACCCTTCTGATGGGAATAACTATGACCATGGTGACGAGTGTGACGACGATGGCGGAGGTAACGACGACGACGCTAATCTAAATCCAAATATTTTTCATTTTTTCGAACCTCTTTTAGATTCATAGATTCAATGAATTGCAAGTTTTCCCTTCCGGAAGTGAGGCGTTATTGACTGTTAATTAGAAACTGCTTCGAAATTCAACCCCATTTAGCACTTTATAGTGTCCTTTTTAAATACAAAACTCAAACCAATAAAATATTGGGGAAAATATTCGAATGTTTCATTCACATCGAGTAGCTTCATAAAGAATATTACAGGGTTTCCGTTTTCTGAATGATTGGATGTTGTCTAACTACCCCTTTATATAAGTAATAACCGACGTGAACAGTGAAATGGAGAAACACCGGTAAGAAAGAAATCTCGGTAGTTAGGCTTTATGGGATCAAGCCACTTCGTCCACACTCGTCTAATAACTGAACCCTTGTGTCACAAGCAAACAGATACTTCGATAGCTAAGCCATACAAAAAGAACTGCGTGCGATTCCAATAAAATAATAAATAAATAAATAAATAAATAAATAAATATATATATATATATGTGTATATATATATTGTTTTATTTACACGCTGTTTATTCGAACGGGAAATAGTGTTTTCATGTGTTTTAATAGTACTCTTGTTCCATGTAAGTGCAGTAAGTTAGCCCTTGGCGGCCACTTGAATGTATGACACAAAGTTAAAGAATAAGATTTGATACCTCAGAGATTGGTGAAACCATTGCAGTATTTTTATCAACCGGAGGAAGGAAGAGTATATTCACTTGCACTGGCAGACCCGAAAACGACTCCAGAGCAGTTCTTTGCAGTCATGGCCTATCGAAAACGGTTGCGGGGCGTCTCAAAAAGATGATCCTTTCAACGAGCATTCGAGGTTATTGATTCGAAGTCCAAAAAATGCACCAGCATCTTTTTTTTTTAACTTGTCGTTTTGGAGTAAATTTTACATAAAACGTCGCTAGAAAGTTGAAAAAAAGGTCTACCATGTGTGTTGCTCGCACAGTCTTTGCCAACATTTGCCTAACTTCCAGACCACCATTCTGTGTAAAACATGCCAAGGGGGCCCAACTACAAAAGAGAACTTGATCCATTGCCGTCCTTTTTTTGAGTTTCAATTAGAAGAGGCTTCAACGGGACCGCCAACGTCGACGGATTTGCCCCCTCCACGGCAAGGCGCATGGGAGGCATTGCACTTTGTTGCTTTGGCACGCTCTTGCACAACGAGCTCACAAACGCCAGCTTGTCTAGAGACGGGAACCTTACGGCATCCTCATCTCCCAGCTGAAAAAAAAAAAAGAAGGAAACGAGAAGGCCAATGCGCCAATGACTCTATTGAGTGTCCTTCTGTTCTTGGTCTGAGCTGTCTTAAATGGAAAACGGCTAACATTTTTCAAATTTTCAGAGCCGGCACGGGCCCCCTGACAGCCTGGGGTCCAGTGCTGCAGCCCTCTTATCCCAAACCATCACCCGGCCCAAGCTAAGGGTTCTAGTGTTTGCGGTTATTCTGTGTTAAGGTGAGACGAAGCCACTTTTATAAACATGCCTGTATTGTATAACGTTTCCTCTGCCCCTACAATACAAACACAAAGCGTCCCGTAAGTAACCTTGTTTGCTTAAAAACTCATGCAAAAAAAAACTGTGCTTTGTTATGCCACACTCACGTCTGTACTGTAACGACGCTGCACCAAACAAGAATATATATATATATATATTTTTTTTTTGTAATTTAATAAATACTAAAGTTTCGCGGTGAAGTTCAGCTTTCGCGACTCTAGCTATATGCACACGTCATTAATTGTCAAAAAGGAAAAATAGTTCCTTATGAAGCATTCTCCCGAATATCCAAGGTGGTTGTGGGTGAGTGCCCAAAAGCACGTGCTCGACGAGCCCGTGCTTAGAATATGAGCCTCCCGAGGCAGTGTTCTACAAGGTTCCGAGCTCAGTTTGAGGGCTCCAAGTGCAACTAACTGCCTGTAGTATATTAAGAGCATCATTGCATCTCCATATATTTCACTTATCAATATTACATGATAAATATTGCATTCTTTTGAGGTATTTTACGTTCCGTTCATTTGCTTTCATATCTATCATGAGCGCACATGATTCATTCTCGCATTCCCATGATTCGGGTTTTCACAGTGCCAAACAGCAAATATAAAATTCAGCAGCTAGCCTATTTTTTTGTTATTTTTTTAGCAGTGCTGTCCTGTGGCGCTCTTAAACGGTTGCTTGAACATCGGATAGTTAAACTTGTTGCCCATGACCAAAGGCAAATAGTCATAGAGGAAGATCTCACAATTTCAAAGAATTGTTCAATTTATCCACTCTCTAAATCATCTTCTGGCCGCGGCCTACTGTTGCGATGTTATTAAGCTAAAGAGAAAATACGAGGACGTGTAAATAATTATACAATTTTCTAAAATGAAACAAAGATGTCAAAATGATTGAGAGCAGTGTTGTCCAAAATAAATTGCTATGAAGTTAACCTCACTTGCGATGTGTTTGTACCTCGCTAAGTGTAAAATATCTCGGTAGCCACTGAGGCTACCAAGATATTTTACTCGGGTGTTCTTTTTTTCTTTCGAGTATAAAGCGTATTATTTCCCTGTACATTTTGATTGTGTTTCCAGTGACGCCATTTGGAGAATACATGCAATGTTAACATTCGCAAAAAAAAAAAAAAAGAAAAAAAAAGGGGTGCACGAAAGATACTTCCAATAACTTTGATACTTCGGAGTCATCATATGTATATATCTGCAACTACTGTGATCGAAGCAAGTTTTGCACGGCTAGTTGGTAGTTTAATAAAATTACTTCAAAACTGCTTAGGCCCACCTCAAAAATAGTATCCTTTATGAAAAAAAAAATCTTTTTACCGCTATTTAGGTAGTCACGCACGTTGATATTTTAAAATTTACGTGAGAAAACCATCTACGCTATACGCATATTTGTGCAGATGTAACAACGCATACAACCAGGAAGCGAACAGCGGGGATCTAATAAATTCACACATAAACATCGTTCCTCATTTATATTATTAAAACAATATTGTTGGTGTGAACCGCCAAGTCTTCAATACTCGATAAGCACACGCTAGTGGGAAACATAATGTACTGAAGGCGTAGGTCGCGAATAATAGATGCACGGCGTGGTTCAAGAAGAAAGCATATCCATCGAGCGCAAGCAAGGCGAGACCTCTCTCAGTTGCATCTTGAAGCACACTCGTGATCGAAGCCGATACGCAGACAAAAAGATCCAAACACCTTGTCCGTGTTGGCGCAAACAAGGTTTTGTTGCACGCAATCAAATGCTAATTTGCAACTAAAAAACTATCCCGGTTTTACCTTACAATTTTTTTATTGTTCACTACTATAGTTAGCTTTTCTGCCATAACAAAATGTATAATTTAGGTAGCAGAAATAATAAAAAGAAGCTTGATATAATTTTACACAAAATACACCTGCACCCAAAAGGTTGAACCTGCACGCTCCTAGTTAAGAAATAAATAATACAAAAAAGCGGGCCTGCGTTTAACGACGCTCGACGATGATAAAAGTAGAATACCCCACCACCACTACACGTGATCCAAGCGGTAAAAAGTAACCCTAACCACAATAGGAAACACAACAAATAGACGAATACATATTTTAATCTATATTGAACGGATCGCTCCTTTTTTTTCTTTTCTAGTTCTTCCCCCGCCGAAAAAAAAAATCACTTTGCATAGGCATCTATAACAGGTGTGGTTGTATGTTCTAAAAAAAAGCACCCTGACGCCGATTTTTTTTTTTCTTTTGAAGGCGCAAAAAAAAAAAAGGGATAAAAAAAGAGAACGGGGACCAGTGCTTAAAAAACGCAGGCAAACACTAAAAAGACGTTTCGAATCATGTGGTTCATTGTGCTATTTGTATAAAAAAAAACTGCAAGGTGCATGCTTTTGAGTACTGGTATCATTGACTGCTTTGGAAACTTGCATGGCTTTAAAAGAAAATGTGCAGTCATAGATGTAACGCTTGTACACAGAAAGGAAAATACGATTCAAACGAGACCTGCTTGAGTTCATTTATTTACGATATATTGTTCGGGACCATGGATATATAAATATATCCGTTCGTTGATCATTTGAAAAAATATGTAATTTTTTTTTCTGTTTAATGCTCGCTTAATGACTAAGTTTCTCACAATTCGCAACTTTTAAATAAGCGTTGAATGTTAACTAATTTGCATATTAACTGTTCAACCCTGTATGCTAGCTTTCAAGCATCGATTTTAAATGTTTATCTTTTCATTCAAATCTATACGAGGCAAACAAATTTAAAACTAAAATGCAACGCATTCGAAATAAAGATGGAGTTTTACCACTTTTGAATGCTCCTGTACAAAGATTACAAGCACATTTGAATTATGTCGATTTTTTTTTATATTTTATGAACAAATATTTGAACCAACTGCTTACCGTATATTGAGAATTTGTAGTCACAAATGAAACAATATCGCTTACTTTCTTTATCA
The DNA here is from genome assembly GCF_016920785.2 of Ixodes scapularis. Classification (NCBI taxonomy): domain Eukaryota; kingdom Metazoa; phylum Arthropoda; class Arachnida; order Ixodida; family Ixodidae; genus Ixodes; species Ixodes scapularis. Next base: position 81,698,424 of record NW_024609835.1, read on the forward strand.
GATTTTCTAGACATCGACAAGTTAGGTGCAATTTAAAATATATAGAATGCAAAAAACAATTATGAAGACGTTTGAATCTAGTCCCCCCTGAACCGAGTATTAATTCTATTTAGCACTAACCCTTGGAAATGAAAGAAGACACCTCGTATTTGCATATCATTTAAAACTACTAGCCTTAAAATGATTTTACCTGTATATTTGGCTTTGAGGGCAGTAAGACGCTGAGGTAAGTGCATTACCTTTAGTTTAAAATATGGCTCACATAATTTGGATGTTTAGCGGGTAATATATTTAAAAGCACATTCTATTAAGAAAAACGTCAAGATTATAATCTGTGGATGAGATAAAAAAAACTGTTGAGCATGATTCTTGACACTCTAGATTTGAACTTTGATATCGTCGTTGTTTACATAAACGCTAACCTTAAAACTTATTTCAATGTATACATATACAAATATGTATATATATATATATATATATATATATATATATATATATATATATATATATATATATATATATATATATATATATTAAAAAATTATTTTAGAATCAAGCCAATCAGTTTAATCCAGCGCAAACTTACTCTCAATCTATTTAAACTTTTAATGATACTGGCATGACTACCTTAGAGGGAAACTGAAGCGGTTCTGTATTTGATGGAAAACACTAAAATCGTACTTATTTGGCCTCCAGGATCACAAATATTGAGATTGTTCATCAATTTGGTGCACGGAGGCTGCAGAAAAAAAAATTTCAAAGCACCGCTGAAGGCCCTATTCTCGGAGCGTCTCTTCATATCCTGACTTTTCGGAATCTCCGCTCTCGCGCATCTACAGCGCCTATCAAAGCTATGCACGCGCACTCTTGCTATTTTCAAAAAAGGTCAGAAAAAGATGTCATTGCACGCGCTGCCCATGCGAGCGACACGCGCACGGCGGCCGAAATATCTGGGTATGACATAACGATCCTGGTAGGAGGGTCTTGTGTTTTCTCACGTTTAGTTAAATCTTCAAGGGAAACGAACGTGATATTGAGATTCACGGTATAAAAACACTCTAGAATTTACCTATTCGTTTATTTTCAAGAACCTCTTCACCTTCCTTTCAAAACAGAAAAACCTGGGCCAGTTCGCTAGAAAAAAAAAGGAGTAAAATTGTAATCCGACAAAGTTTGGTCCAAGTTATTTGCTAGGTTAGCGCATTGTCTATTCAAGACATTGCCTTCATTTAAAATTGCTTTTGGTATAACCGTAAAATAAGGATCGGTTGACTCGACCTCACTCTGCATGCACATGCTCATTTTCATCCCGGTCAGTTGGGCAGGCACACACTTCGGTGGTGAATTGAACTGCATAGCTTTTAGTATCCAGAGTCAACTAACTGTCCTAATCATTTTTTTTCTTTCGGTAACGAGTAACTTATTTCCTTTTTTTAAAAGAAAAGGAACGAGTAACGTACTTTGTTGCTTTTAAGGCCAAGTAGCGAATAACGGAACTTCATAACTCTTGAGGAGTAACATGTAGAACACCGTTTAAACAGCCTCGTTTTACTTCTGACCTGAGTATGTGTCCATTGCGACAAAGTCAGATCGGCAACTCGAAAAACAACTTAACAGTACAACAGTTTAGCAACGTTTATCGCTGAACACGTCAGTCGAACTGTACAGCTGGGAATGTCCCTAGCCCAGCGTACACAATAAAGTTCGTTGGTTGAAACTTGTGGGATCGTGCGCACACCGAATGTACACCCGGAGGTTGGAAACGCGGGAAGGCACGGAACTTCTTGTCACATTCGAACTTTAGAAGCATAGAGAACAAAAGAAAAAGGGGAAGCCCAGATTCACCAGCTCCTAAAGCTCAAAACTACCGTTCCTTCGAGCGCGTCAGTGAACGACTCTTCAGCGTCGCCGGAGATGCATTCTCAAGAAAGCGGGGAAACATAACTGACGAAACCTTCGAGAGGCTGCTTCCGCTTAAGTGCGACTACTGAAAAGAAAATAATAAAACCTGAAACAAACGCAGTCGTGCATTTGTTGGTCAAAGTAAGGAGAAAGGTAACTGGTTACTTTGAGGTAAAGTAACGCGTTCCTTTTAAGAATCGGTAACGAGTAACGTACTTAGTTGCTTCTTGAGCGAGTAACGAGTAACGGTATTTAGTTCCTTTTTTTGGTGTAACGTGTACATGTCTGCGTAGTTCATAGGAGCAAAATGGTCCTCTTAGCTGACGCTACACTTTCAACCTTTTTAGATATTATAGTATTTTTTAGAAAGTAGACGTTGCAATTCATTTTTTTTTTGTTATCATGACTTTTTTGCGTGTCTGATTGCCTTGTGAATTTGTAGGCCACCAATGTCCTAGTGTGATTAGCTTGTAAGGTGACATCCATCTTTCTGCATTCCTCAATCAGTGACTCGATTTATGTACAACTACAAAAACCTTTTCGCTGAACCACTGTCTGTAGGGGGTTGAGGACACGTCAAGCTGCTCTATAGCAGCGTTTTTCCTCCACCTCCCCCATCTTCGTTGGAAAATACAGGAATTATTATTAACTTGAAGTAAGCGTATCAAGATTGGTTGAGAGATAACTTTATTTATACATGAAATACTGTTTTGCTCCCTAATAAATTTTCATCACATAAGAAATTACATTCTACTACTGCGGACTCTTTATGGCACATATCCAAACATATATATATATGTATATCACCAGAGGACAACCGTGGAAGATTTGTCTTGTGGACGGCCGACAATGCCCCTTGTGTGTGGGGAATTGCGGAGCAAGAAACGCGTATTTGATCTAAAGGAGCGACAAGCCGGATATTCATTGATTTGGGAAATATCATGCATCTCGCTACGGTTACATGTTAATGCTAGTACAATTTGATGGACGCGCGTTGCAGTTTCAGGAATCCGAAAGAACGGGGGGCGATGACTTCGGATGTTTGATGACAAGCTGAAACGATGATCTGCGCCGGGCACGGCATATCATGTTCACGGTTCTTGCTTCTTTATTGACTGTTCGACGTTGTTATTTGCTAATGCCACAATCACTAATATCACTAATAAGATGCCACGAGCTTCTTAGGCTGTCGGTGTCTGTATACCCAAGTTTGTGTCCGGTAACAAGAGTTGTAAGGCACTTGATTGTGCGTGGAGCATTAGAGATTGTGTTCCGCTCAAAAGGTGGGGAACTTCTAGAAACCCTACAAAGTAAAAATTTATGCTTAAAAAGGAAAAGTTGCATGGTTATATTTTATAGCAGGATTGGCAATTGCTAAATTAACCTTCCGTTTAATAAATAACACTTTAATCGCGGCTAGTTTTCTTTATTTTTTTAGCCAGTTGATAGGTTTGGGTTTGAATTAAAACTTTAAAAGGAGTAAGTTAAAATGCCCGCTTCACTCCACCTGAGATAAATTCATCTCCATTTTAGCATGCTGCACCGCCGTACTCTACAGAAAACCTCTTTAGCATCTCTTATTACCCTAATATTGTCATCCAGCGGGATTTCTAAGCTTAAAAAAGAATATGAAAATATCTGGAATTCTTAAAATGTTTTGCCCCTTTTGGTTTTGTCTCCTTTTGTTGGGGGAGAGGAGACTAGTACAGCTTCAAGTTTCAAATGAGGATGCGCATTCCGTCACTGACGACATAGCAACATATAGTAAGAAAAAATGTCATTTTTTCACAATTTTGTAATAGTATGCCTGAAGGTTAACACAGCCGTCTAATCGGGCTAAAATGTCAAATCGACGCACAGCCCCAGTCACAAATGATCGAAGTAGAAATGTGCCTCAGTACGATATAGATCTCTAAAAAAAATTCACTAATATATTTAGCAGTGGAAGCTGATGGATTATGCGCAAACTGCGCCAGCGTGCAGGCTCTCCAGTGTTCATATGATCCACATCAGCGACACATTGGTACAAATCACTTTAACGACACGTCATAGTTCAGCAAAAAAACGAAAAAAAATTAGGCGGTTATAATAGGTTTTGTTATATATTCACAGACTGCTTAAGGAGCAGAGGTCGTGACTTCCCTTGCATCTTAAGATCGGCAAAACGCGGATCCCTAACTAAGGAGTCACCGAATTATAAAACGCATACTGTGAAGAGAAAAAATAATAATAATACGCTTACCAAGAACAAGACGACTTCTCTGTATTCCACAACGAAACAGAAATACTCTCACTATTTGCAGCAGCGAATGACCACAAGCTCCAAAATCTTTCAAACTTCTGCGAAACTCAAAACAGTTTCCCTTTCTACTTTATTATACTCTACCCACGAGTTACGCCACGACATCACATGCCGGGCGTGCAACCCATTGGCTAACACAAACCTGCGTTTCAAGGCGTGGCTTGATTGGCGGCCGCAGTTCTTCGGCAATGATGTATACGGTCGACGGCTTTAAACGCACGGATTGTGTACGCGTGTACGCGTCGGGTGCAGCTCCGTGAGACTTCGGTCGGCACACAAGCCAGAGTTCCCTGAGTGCTCTTTTCTTCTGACTCTGTGGAGAGCCTTACTACTACCGTGGACGGAGAAAGTCCATTTTATACGGAAGACGCCGCTTTAAAGGCACACTTTTCTACATTGGCGACGGTTACGCGGCGTATATACATGCTCCGAATACCCGACTTTGATATGTACCAACTTTCGAAGCGATGTGGGAAGGAGGTAAACAAAGGTAACGCCCGCTTCTCAAGTCTCGTGAAGCAGTGTTCTACAAACACTCTAAGACCAGGAGAGAAATGGAGAGAGAGAGGGACACATGTGGGCTCTGCTTGAGACTGTGGAGGGGGCTCTTGGAGAACAGCGCGTCAGACTGGACCAGCTTCATTTTTGTCTCTTTGTTGTCCTTGCTGTTTTCTTTTTTTACTTGTTACGCAGGAGCTTGGGAAACACGCACAGACCAGGAGCTGCGCAACTCTTCAAAAGTTTCCACCAAGGCCCAGGAAAGAAAAAAATCAAAGTATCAAAAAACAAAGAGAAGTGCGCGAGGGTAGCCCTGTACTTTGAGCGGTGACGCAAGGTGCAACAGGCGAAACGTTGCCCATTGCGTCACACGCGAACCTTTTTTTTTTCTTTTTGTAAAGTTTTCTTCGCGGTTTTTCTTTCCAGTGCATCGACCAAAGCTCCCTTTGTTCGTCACCCGCAAGCCTACCTTTGATTTTCCCAGGTGAGTCCCCTTCCTCTGTCCCTACGCACGGGAAAGCAACGAAAACAAAAAGAAACAAAAACAAAAACAAAAAAACCAGTCCCTCAGGCCGGGGTGCGGCCTGCCGCGAGTTGTTGCATTGGGCCAGCGTCGGGGGGAAAGAAAAGGGGGATGCCATTTTGCGCCTTCCAAGCCCCACGTAACTCTTTCTTCCGCGCTCGTTTAATTTTTTAGATAAGTTTTATTTATTTGTTTTCTTAGCTAACCGCTCCGCCAACATCTTGGAAAGGACGTTCACCTCTTTCTTCCCGAGTTCCCCATCCCCCCGTCCCATGTGCGTGCGTCTGAAAGTATGTATTATACAGCGGGCGAATTGTGGCGATACTGCCAATAAAGCGGGCCCATTATTTGAAGTAAAGGCGGCCAGAAACGCGGAGAAAGAAACAAACCAAACAACAACGAGCAAAGTAAGCACAATGATCTCGACGGCGCGGACGGAGTATACCGCTCCGCTGAAACTTATATTTTGCTTCTATAGACCGCACGGGGGAAGGAGGAAAAAGGGGGGGGGGGGGGAAGGCGAAGGTAAAGGGGAGACAAAAAGGGAGTAAAAAGGTAAGGGAAGTTTTGAAAGACACAGGAGAAAAATGCGGAGGTTTCACAATAGCGAAAAAAGGAGTAGAGAGGAAAACAATCTGGGGAGTGTGGGCTCCCCCCGCGAGGCCGCTGCTCCTCGAAGAATGTGCGAGTCTTCGAGCCCATTCCCATGGTCGGAACCTCGGGAGCTTCAGCCCAGAGTCTCCCTCTCTATGCCGGTCCACGCGTAGAAGCCCAAACTTATAAGTAAATAAGCACATCCTCGCAAATAAGCGAAAGGTGTACACACACGCTGGCGAACGCGAGCTTTTAAAGAATGTAAGGGTATATTTTGCATGATTGTTTGTTGCAAACTTTTTTTCTTGTCGGCTGTCTTTTTCTTTTTCTAAATGACGCGACAGATTCTTTTCGGGGCCGCCCAGATTGATGGAAAAGAAACGGACGTGATGAATTATTGGCCGACGGAGACTTTTGGACAGCCAAGAAAATAAAAGAAGGAAGCTTCTAGGTGAGCATGTGATGGATGAAGGAATGGTACAAAGGAATGGCTGCACGCATTTAGGGTGGACGTTTAAAAGAAAACCCGGCGAAATCTGTGTGAGGGGCGGGTGTCGTTGCCTCACTAGTGTGGCGAAAGAATATTTCACCTTCACTCTTTTTTTTTCTTTTCTTTTTTCAACGCCTGTAAAATAAAACCGTTTCAACGCACCAACTAAACGAAACATAGCGGCGAGTAAGTGCAAGTTTCAGTTCTCTTTGTAAAATCCCAGAAGGAATCGTGGTTATCACATAATGTATCGTGCGATGCGGGAAATTTTGGGGGTGTTTCAGGGCACGCTAGGGCAGAAATGGACGTCGTATATCTTGCGAGTGGCACAATATATTCTTCCATATTATTGAGAGTTCAAGACATAAAAAAAAAGATACACACAAAGCAACATCGATAATAGGTACGTACTTTGTATTGTCATCCTCATACCGACAGATTTTGCCATGCATCTGGAACTCGGTGAAGTTTACAATCTTCTACATCCCCATGCCTTCTTTGAATTTTGATATCACAAATTGTGAAACCAACTTGAACCTCTTGTATTCATGGGTACTACGCTTCGTGTGTCATACATCGGATTGCCGTAATGTGACGGGCAAAAGTTGAGGGCACCATATATCTGCGGAGTGTTTTATCTAAAAGCCCAGGTGCAAAATACCGGGAGAAAAAATTTGGTCAACCTAGTAGGTGCGTTGAGGATAAAGAATGTGATTCGTTGTTTGAGATGTCGAAACGTTAGATTCAACTGCTGCACTCGTTTTTGCTTTGAGGCCGGGTGTCAATGAAACATTTTACCGCCATTATTTGCCACCCTTTTATAGATTATTTAGTCGATTAAATAGTTTCGTTGATTTCCGGTCATAGTATTTCAAAAAGAAGGACACCACATTCTTGTCTTTGCTGATTCCTTTTACTATCTGATAAACTGCACGACGCACATTTTCAATTTCCATATCGATGGGCAATTGAGAAGTCTGAAGCGAACGAAAAAATTATTACTCCGGCAGCAGAGGCAAAAACGTTCGTTAATAATCTCCGGCAAGAAGGAGCTCCCTTCCATGTTCCCAAAAGTCACTGCTGTACTAGACAGACACTCGCATGGTGTTGATGTAACAGATGTAACCCCTGAACTTGCTTTGGGTTGCAAACCTTGACCCTGCGGTTTACTTTAAGCCCGAATTTCACCTAACGTTTGCCCTTCAAACTGGTGCGCTTGCCCGCACCTGCGCAGTGACCAATATTGAAACAAGTAAGAGTGGTACAGGATGCACCTCGCTCATTATTCTCCTCCAGGAGAAACTTATCAATTGAAGTGTGTCGTTGATCATGTGCCTTTGACCACACGAACTGCCGATGAAACCAACTCTGAAAGGAACGAAAAATGTGTGAATGATTGCTTTCCTCAAATTCTCGGCAAGAAACAACATCAAGAAGACCTGAGCAGACAAAACGTTTCGTTCCAGCACTATCATTGCAAAGGCAGTGGTAAAAGAAAATGCATTGAGTGGTGCTTCGAGGTGATGTTGCGTATGAGAATTTGGTTCGCGTTTTACGCTTTGACGGTACGAACATCGTCGTGCCATCTGCACGCACTGGATACGTAGGTCAACGCATTGTTTGCCAACAAGTCAGCGTTTGTCCATATGGGGGCAATGCACGTGCGCGAAAACCAAATTCGGAAGAAGTGGAGCGTCTGCGCATGAGCAGTGACGACAGCAGCGCCACCGCAGTGGCATGACGTCAGAGAGTTGAGTTTTTGTATAAATCCTGTGTTACCGCTGCCTTTGCCACGGTAGAGTGTATAGAACTGGGGGTTGGCCGACCGTGTCGGCCTCTCCGTAGGAGCTGAGCGTCGTGTTGGCCAATTCTGCCGCAGAGGCCTTGGGTGGCGCTTCTAGTCACAGCGGGACCAGAGAGCCGGTCAGGCAGCGTTTAGCGAGGCTGGCTTAGGGCGTGCTGGGGTTACTATTTCTACTTGTTTTGCGTTGTGTGTGAAGCGATACAATATTGTGTGGCTGGGCTAGCTAGAACAGGGACAAGGGACAAACAGAGAGGAAAGCATCGCATTATCTTACTCAAACTTCGCTTTCTTAATGCTTGTACCTGAGGTGAGATAGACAATTACTTTTCAATAACAGCAAAACAAAAAACAATTAAAGACGCGAGATTATATAAGTAATTGACCGCTTTATAACGGCATTTGCACTTTGAATATAAGCTTCTGCTGCTGGCGCAAGTCACGCTTTTTCACAAGGGTATAAGATTGGATGGAAGCTATTCTTTCTCACAACCTAGCAGACCAAAAAAAAAGAAACGAAGATTTTTTACCATTTTTTACGTCGGATGACGCATCTCCGCTGCAATCACCAGCCGTCCGCGACCGCGCTCCGCTGCAATCAGCCGTCGGATGACCCCGCTCTTCCCCACAGCGCCCTCACCGGCGTGCTTGGACATCGCGACACTCTCATGACTGCAGGACGGCACACCTTCTAATTCTAGTACACCCTAGCCACGGTAGTACGGCAGAGGGGCAAATCTTTCACTTCTTTGGTGAGTTTTCTGGATTGGTCAGTTTGCGAGAGTACCATCATCAGTGCGACAGTACCATCATATATTTTTAAACCACCTAAGGTGGAGAACGAGGAGTAGCAAAACTGAAGGAGAAGGGAACAAAATGACAGAAGGCAACATCTTGACCACTTCACTTGCACCATCACTGTGTTATCGTTGACGTATTATCCTCTCCGTTCCATTATGTCTAATTAGCGGAGTTGGCGCTGCGGCAGGAACAGCGGCGTTACAATCAAATCTAGCTCGCCTTTGGAGTACGGGCCAGTTCTCCGATCCAAGATCCTTTGGCAGTTTTCCAACTGCGTTGGCGTCGCTCTATTTGTGTTACCCCGTGATATGACCCGAGAGGCTAACTCGGATCTATTCGAGTAAGATTTGGAACCCAGCCAACGTAACGTAGTCAAACGCTGCTGTGTGAATAAACCCTTTTCAAAGATGCGCGCCGTTTAGTAGCTGCTGCGTTAATTATCTGAGTTCACCATTGCTTGACCCCATACTCTGAGAATGCGTACTGACACGAGGGCTGCGTCAGTGTTCGGCGTGAACTCGGATCTAACCATGTGCCTCGTCCCCAAGGAATGGAGACCGCCAATGTTGCTCGATGAATTTTCGAAAATAGTCTATTGGCATTAACAAAACCATAGTGTTCTTTTTTTTTTATTGCGCCATTTACTGGGGCTTAGCGCGAGGCGTGGATTGGATACCCGTGTTGTGTCGGAGTTCGACTCGGACTTTTGTCCAATCAGTGAGGGCACGACGACTGCGTCAGCGTTCGGTTGGGTCTCGTGTCCAATCAGAGAGGTGCAGCATAAAGCTGACATAGCCCTCGTGTGATGCTTTTCCATCGCTGCAGTGCGAAACCAGAAACTGCTAGGGGCGCTCCATGTATATAACACGTTCTGCATCAGAAAACGTATGCCATCAGTGCCCGAGTGCTGTGCGGTTTATTCCAATGTTACACGAGAAAGTTTTTCGTGCAGAGCGTAATATGTTGTGAACGTCAGAAATTAAGCCCGGTGACCACTTCAGCCAAAGTGAGAATCTGGGGGTCCCTTGTCACGGCACCACAACCGCATCGGTCTCTGTAACGATACCTGAAACCGAAAGCAACGAGAGAATGCGGATGTGCCGATCATCCGCAGGTGCGAACTTTTAAGCCGCTGCACGCACTCCTCGAAGCGGGGATTCCATTGGGCAACCACCCCACCCCACCTCGATGCGCGCCATCTTGTATATATGGCAGGCTGCTTCCTTCCTACATTTTTTTCCCCCACCATTCTTTTATTAGCTATTGTGACAAGCACGGGTAAACTAGCGCAGAAGAAGAGAGAGAGAAATCGAAACGGTTTTTGTGACGTCTTTATAATCTCGCTCACATTGTGAGCCCTCGCGTCGCACCCTCGACCGAGGGGGCACAGCCGTGTAGCCGCCATTGTCCCAGCTTAGCCTCGACGCCAGGACCCTCCGCGGAAGGTTCTACCTAGACTCTCCGCCGCATCCGAGTTATTGACCCGTTCGTTTTGTAATAGCGTTTCTATGTATCGAAAGAAAGATTTGAACAAACAAAAAATAATGGCCATGTGTTCGTGTAGCGAGTGGCGCATTCTAAACGTATAGGCCGGGTTTCACAATCACGTCGGCTGCATGCATTCCCCTGCAGCACCGCTTTTTTTTTTTTTTTACTTCTGAGATTTGTTATTTTGAGAGAGAGAAAAAAGAAACAAATAAACCAATACGACTGCAGAAGTAAGGAGGCTGTCAAGCGTAGCACCCCTTCCCAGGGATTAGCTGTTACGTTTTAATTCTAATGCTCAGGCGCGTCTCGAACGCGTTGACGGAGCTTCCTGACAGTAATAGCCTATATGGCTCCCGGTGCTTTTGCTTTTAGTTATAGGGCTTCCTTGTGTCGTGTAGTCGGTTGCCATCCTGCCGAAAAATGACTGCAAGCTGCACTGAAGAAAAAAAAGAAAAAGCTCGTTTTTCGTGTGGGCGTTTGAGATAAATAGAGAGAGAGAGAGAGAGAGAAAAGGGAAACTGAGGATCGGTACTTTGCCGCCGGCGGAAATGAAGAACATTTTTGCAGAGGTAAGCTAAAACCCTTGTTAAAGGGGTACGTTACGGGCGTTCGAAGCGAACTTCTTTAAAGAAAAGAATAGGCGAATCAGCTCGCAATCTCGTCTATCGGCGTACGCTGATTCGCTGGTACTTTAAAGATGTTCGTTCTGAAGTTTTTGATGTGACCGCCTGAGAGGGTTTTAGTCTACATTGAAACTAATATGAAAAACCTAATAGCACCACCTGGATGGATGTTGGGAACCGGCTGGACGAGTCTAAGAAAATTGTCCTAGAATAATGGGTCTTCAGAATTAATGGGGGTAGGGAATGGTTGAATTGAAGGAACCAATGAAATTAACCATTTCCGCTATCCTTGATTCATTTATTGATACACAGAAGGGAGTTGCAGTAAAGACTCAGCTAAAGAAAGGTGTATAACGGGGATTTGTCAGAAAAGAACAGTGGCATATAAAAATTTAGGAAGAACTCACATCGGAACTTTGTGACGTTCTTGTGTCTTGCCTTCCTAGTGAAATACAACAAAAGATTTAAAGTTTTGTCATAAACGCGTGGTTTCAATATTTCTATGGTGTACGTGACTCATCCAGGATGGCTTGACTGAATGTATTGACTTCTTTCGGGAGTGCGCGGAGAGCATATGTGAGAAGCGCTAGACGCAACGAGTTATGGACCTCCCGAAAAAGCATATACATAAATAAAACACAAAATAGTCGACTTCATAAAAAAAAAAAAAAAAAATCGGCAAACACTTAAGATTGTTTGCGTGTCGAAATGCGAAAGCATTATATTTCCTTTGGTGAAATCTTTTGCATTGATGTTTTCAACATGCATTAAACTTCTTTCTGCTGATTCGGTGCGTCTGTTTGCATATAAGTTGGCCACAGACTGGACACATTACTAAGCTTACCTTTAGACAGCCAGAACCGCGGAGCCGCCGTGGCGTCGGGGAAGCGTGCTCGTCTCGCACCCCAGCTGTCCGGGTTCGATTCCCACCCCAGAGGTCCGGGTTCGATTCCCACCCAGACCGAAATGTACCAAATTTTCTTTGCAAAGTCTTCAATTAATGAAAAAACAGTTAGGGCGCAGGCGAGCTGGTGTAAGTTTACCTTTTTTTTTTTTTTTAGACCACCTGAGACTGGGTGGAAGAAACACGACGACGTCTCAAATCTGTAAACAATTAACATTGTTTACAGGAACCTCCCTGAGAAATTTGACGTCACTTCGAGCATTTTTTTTTTTGTGTCTTTACTCTTCGCGCCGTCGGCCATTGTGGCACCATCACTCGGTCACGCCGCCGACGACGGCGGATTTTCGCATAATGAGGCATATAATGCTTTGGCCTTAAAATATGGTTATGATACGCCACTTTAGTTATGATGCATAACCGCCTTGGAATATTAAAAAACAGAACAACTATATTAATAAATAACTAAAAACTGTTTTACGAGTGACAATGTTGCTTAAAATGGAGGTGAATCAGTTCTACTACTTCTGATTTGATAGGGGACACCGCTTTAGTGGTTCGCTCGAATAAATGGGCGCGTAATGTAGGTGTGTATCGGACATTTAGTCGAGCGCAGTTTCGGTACACGCCATTTGATCGAATATGTGGACATTTCATTGAACGTCGTTTCATCGATCGACGTTTTCTTGCATTACCTGACACTGTTTCATTGAATAAATATTCGTCGTCAAATTTGAAACGTGAATATAGTGATTTCTAAAGCTTTGCACCTTTTCATTTAGAAGGAACCTAAGTAGTGACTTCTCCGAGTACTTATCTACTATCAAATCGTGAAAAATAAAAATTACAATGCTTTTCACTTTTTTACCTGAGTGGCGCCATTTGGATTCTCACAATTTTGAGTGAACTATACCTATCCTAATCGTGTATTCCAGACAACAACAATAAACACAACTGACTGGAGACGTATGTTCGTATGGGAAACGTTTAATTCTCCGAAGGGTATATTAAAAATTAAAAATTAGAAAGCTGTGATTATCCAAAATATTTTACTCATTACGGCAACAGATTCAATAGACGGTTATGCGCCAGGTATGTTCACCTTTTAACTTCATTGTGACCAACGCTGCAGAAATGACCTGCCAGCCGGTCACCCAGTAGATACTACATTAACAATGGTTAGATGCGAGCTTGGCAATTTATGACGCTCTTATTATGCTCGGTGGTATATTCCTGAATAAGAGAGGGCAAAATGAGGTAAACCCTTATATCTGTGCGTTTTTTCACCACGAGATCTGTTTTTTTTTTTTTTTTTTTTGCTTACTCACCTAACAGCAGACACGTGCAGGCAGTTATGTGAAAGTAAAGCGTGTGCAGGGTATTTCTGGAGCTATTACAAATCCGGTACAAATTATAAACAGACAAAAATAACAATAAACACCACTAGACACTATTGCTGTCTGATCATGTGGTGTTCGACGAGACGGATTCGATGAAACGGCTTTGATGAAACGACTTCGATAAAACAGTGTTTTATGAAGCGGCGTTCGATGAAATGGCGTTTGATAAAGCGACGTTCCATGAAGCGACGTCCGATGAAACGCTGTTTGATGAAGCAGCGTTCGGTGGAACGGCGTTCGATGAAACGGCGTTCGAAATGTCTGGGCACAAATTTAGCCAACGAACAGCAGGCTTTCTGTTAATCATGCAATGACTATGTAGCTGACACCCTCTCCTATCGGAAGATATGTCTCGTATATCAGCACACTGCCCATTGCAATATCGTCTGCTCAGAAATCGTAATATAACTATATTCAATTTTACATACGTATAAATGCGATACTCGGCGCTTTTTATTGCACCAATTTCGGGATATGTCGCAGGTAAATGTTGCACGACTGTTAGTTGCTTGGTTATGTCTCGCCAGGTGAGAGTTGTATCCGAACTCAACGCGCAATACATTGTGTGTATTAGATACATATACAAACAGTCCGTCCTTAGATGCATCATTTTACAATATCAACCATTGACAATATTCCGAAATACTTGTTAAAAATATAAAATATGCGACTTTTTTTTTGTGAGTCAGTGCTGTTGCATGATGAAAATGTGCAATGAACGATATCAGTTTCTTATAATCCCAAAGCGCTCAAACTTTTTTTATATTAATATTATTTTTAATTTGTGTGCGTTCCATGCGCTGTTTGGCTGTAGTGTCTACATGACGCACAAGTAAAAGCTATAGATACACAATGTGGGGACAAATCATAAACTAGAACCGCCTGTCAGAAAATGTTGGTCGTACGTTGCAGCGTGAGAAATATATTACCGTATTTGTGCCTTACGCTTATTGACCTGCGAAAGCTCCCCAGTGATCCACTCGCTGTGCATGTCCGAAATCCAAGTTCCCGCGCGTTCGCGAGCAGGCAATCCGGCATGCACGCCGTTGCTAGGGTGTCTATCGTTGATATAGGGTGTCCTCATAGCAACGATAGTCAACCGCAAAGAAAACAGATAATGGTTGACATTTCCGAATTCAACGCAGTACCAGGGATTACCAGCGGATGCATCGAGAAGCTGTTCGCAGAATTTCTGCGACAATTCTTGACAAGAACGCCAACTGCCGGAGGCAACCCGACTTTCAACGGGGACCGAGAAAACGCCCGAAAGGCAACTGACTTCGAGATTTTACCCCACTTAAAGGGACCATGAAATGACCTTTTTACTTTTTCCAGATAACTTTTACATTAAACCGTCAATGTTCACTGAATGCCGAACAGGCAACCGTTTTCGTCTCGGTTTATTAACTTCTACACAAAAAATTATTGAAATATCGACTTTTTCATTCTCTCCAACTGACCGCAAAAGAAGCCGTGACGTAGGCCGTTTCCGGAACCGGAAGTTCTCTCGGCAGTAGGAGAATGGGAGTGTTAGCGGAAAGGGGTGGGGTGCGCCGGTAGGTTTTACTGCGCTGATGTCACCGACGTATTTCCTGAATCGGCGCCTCTCATCGCCGCATCGCAGCTGAGCGAAATTCAATGAGATATGTTGCGCTACATCGACAGTATGGGACTAGTCCCATAACGCCGGTATGCCTGTTGGGAAGTGCAGCGAGTCTTCCGGTGAAGACTCCAGAAGTCAACCACCCCGTCATTGTTGGCAGAAGGGCCGGCCCGTGTCAGTCGTTTGCAAAGCGACGTAGATGGCGTTTTTCGCGGCCTCGGAGATGCAGGAGCGAGCCGACGTTAAAAAAGATACGTTTGAACTACGAGTGTCAGCAAGAGCCACGTAAATACCTGTTTACACTCGGAGCGGACGCGCGCGCTTGATGGAAGTCTTGTATTCGCGCTGTTTGTAATGCCCGCGTCCCACTAGAGCGACATACAGAAACAAAAGACAAAGACAAGCCTCAAACCAGAGTCTTTCGCGATTTGAGACGCTTTGTAAAGTAACGGGGGCTATGCTCAAACACGAGCATCATGCACGCGAGGGTATCTTTGGCAGGCTTGCAATCGCTCGCGCTTACTTCGCGAGCACCGAACGACGAAACGCCTGCCAAAGGTACCATCACGAGCATGCTGTATGGGTTTGAGGCTTGTCACTGTCTTTTGTCTCTGTCTGTCGCTCTAGTGGGACGCGGGCATAAGCGCTTCGGGACCGTTCTTTTACGATTGCAACTCGATACTGACGCGACACTCGGCAAAGAAAGGTTGGACCGGGGTTGTACGTATACCTCCCACGAACTGTTATAGCTCGACAGTGACGTGCAGTCTGTCAGAATAAAAATGGCATACCAATAACAAAGTGTACATACCGTGTTACGAAGGTAATCCATACGGCGTTTATTTCAGCTCTATATCACACAAAACAAGAAGATAGAATCGACGAGAGTCCCTTTTCGACGAGTGTTCGTCAACACTGCCTCGGAAAACAAGGGGAAGAGATTGACCTCACCTCTTAATCTAAAATTGAGGTCAGTGATCAAACTATAATACGGAAAGGGTCCACAAGGGTCGCGCGGGCATATTCCATTTAGCACGCCAGCCGATCGTAGGCAGACGGTCTTGCGACGAAGCAACGCAGCGCCGAGTCGGAATGCCTGCTAGGCCTATACGCTTCGTCGGAGTCGGTGGATCCAGCGTTCTTGTTCGTCGTGGTCTGTTTTAAGTACTGTTTTCTTGCTGCTTGAAGTCGGCACGCGCGGGAAGAACACGTAGAAAAATAAACGTTCAGTCAGTCAGAGTTTTGAGAGGAAGGAAAACAAAGAAAATGAACGTTCGTCGCTGGCCGCCACCCAAGTAACTGTCGGCCCTGCCCTACTGCGCACGCGCAGTAGTTGCTTCGTTTACCACACGATAGATGGCGCCTGGCTCTCAGCATTATCAAATTTGGCAATTTTCGCCACACATCTCTAATTATGCTACAAAATGTGGATCTGAATATTATTTAACAAAACTTTTAGGAAACATTCGCCGGCCATTTTTTGTTTACGATCGCGGTGCTGGTGAGGTAGGCTCTTACCCAATAGGCGACCTGGATTTGGCTGACGTGCTCCATTTCCGCGGATGCATCGTAGTGAACAGGCGAAGGAAGGAAGGCGCAAAAGAGTCCAGTCTTTTTTTTTAAAGTTCTATAGCAAATAATTTTTCTTGGCTCCCTATTTTTGTGTTTTTGTGTTTCTTTTCACACCTTTTACGACGTGCGGTGGATGAAACTCGATTTTAAAATCATTTCATGGTCCCTTTAAAGGGATGCTGAACTGAAATCTGGAATCTCCAAAACACGCGGAAAAAGCGTGTAACGGGATGCTATAAACACCAAAACATCACTCATACAGCGATATCTCAACCGGATGACCGTATTTTTTCAAAAAAGGAGGCCCATTTGGCAGAAATGTTGACGTCATGTTTCTCCGAGAAGGAGAGGGGACGACCTCGCGTCTTCTCCGGCTCGACGCCTTGAGGGAGCGAAGCGAAGAGAGGAGGAAACAAGGTATCTTGACGTCACGCGCCTCATCGGCCTGGTTCAATCTCGACCTCTTTTTCCGAAAATACGGCCGTCCATTTGAGATATCGCCTTACGAGTAGTGTTGTAGGGATTGTAGCGTCCTGCCTACATCTCCAGCAATGTTTTTTCTTTTTTTTTTATCCAAATTTCGGTTTACTATTTCGTTAAGGTCAACTTTGAGAACTTACCCCTGCTTGAGGGTGACGAGGATTTTGAGCGCGAGAGGTTCGGAACAAATTCAACGCCGGCTTCGATGCCTAAGCCTAACGCAGAACTGGGAGCCGCCCCCTTGGCGGGAGACAAGGAAGGCGACTGGCGCCCGGTCAAGACCAGGAGGAAACGGAAACAACCACAGACGCCAACGCTGACATCAAAAACGCCTATGGACAAGAGAAAAGAGGGAGCAGGAGCCGCTGAAAACCGTAGTTTGTTGCCCGACGTGAGAGCAGATTGTCAAAGAATTCGCGACCCAACACGTTGCGACTGCTCTAGAGCAAGTTGGAGTATGCAACAGGACTGGATACTCATTAGAATCCAGGAAAAGACGAACACAATAGTAGTGCCTTCAAAAAACGGACTCCTGACAGAAAAGCTGCTGCAAGTGACCGACATACCGAAGGGAGGAGCGAAATACGAAGTGAAACCCTACTAGCAAAGACAAGTAATCAATCAAGAGACCTCATGTATCTCCGGGGGGGGGGGGGGGGAGGGGGGGAGGAGGGGGAGGGGGGGGAGACAGCCTGCAGGAAGAAACACCCGAGTCGGTAATAGAGGGACTCGAATGGAGAACGCACAAGATCTTTTGGCCCGACCGCTGGCGAAAGGTGGAAGAGTGACGCTCATCACGTTCGAGGGACACACAATACCGAAGAAAGCCAGGTTCCTGTGTGAAGCCATCAAGGTAGCACCATACAAACCTAAGCCGATTGTATGTCACAATTGCCATGACCTGCAGGCCACAAGGCGGACGTCTGCCAGAACCAGGAAAGCAGGTGCGGGATATGCGGACACCAACACGAGAAGATGACAGAATGCGAGCTGCCACCACGATGCAAGAATTGTGGGGGCCCAAAAGAGAAATCCCAGACAATAAAAAGCAACGTGGACTACTGGACAACGAGCAACGCAAGGCATCGCCTTGCGTTGCCTTGCGTTGCCACAGAGAGGCCAACTTAGAAAGGGGAGCCTGGATCCAACCCTTGAGCAAGCAGCTGAGGCGGCCCCGGTCTTCACTTCACCACACAGAGAACGCTCAGCGCCAAGGAGGGCAGCTCACAGGCAACCTGGACCCCAAGCCCGAAAGAAACCAAAAATTCCTTCACGTCGCTGCGAAGAAACGTGTGAAACGCCGGCGAGCCGGCCGAGAACGGCGTCACCCGCTGCAGGGATGGGGAATGCGAGATCAGACTGAAGCGTCTGGAAGACGCACAAAACAAGACGAGAGTAGCGGTGGGCATGGCCCTAGATGCCCTGTTAAATGAGATCACGGACATGAAAAACCACATCCAACCAGAAGCGGATTTATGGGTCAGGTTTGGGAGGGGCGGCAGGCATTCGGTTGGCGGGAGAGAGAGAGAGGGGGGGGGGGGAGGGTGAGTCTGCTAAGATATGATGTTACGGTCGAAACGTTGCCCAGATCTATTTTTTTGACCGAATATTTGCTATGTCACCAAAGACAAAACGTTTGGCTGGTGTATATCAATGATTTTATTTAAACAAGGTTGGCCTTGGGAAGCTTGAAAAAGGGGAAAGGGCGGTCCATCTCCCTCTTCCTAAATCCGCCCCTGCCTCCAACATAAATAGCAACGGAACCGGAGCCGTTCACAGCGCGCATGGCTGAATTAAACTTTCGCTTCGAAAGAGACGGAAGCCCCGACACTTTACTATTGCAAGAATCCACTCAACCAGGCCTTAAAGGGGTACTCCACCGATTTTTTGAGCTACCTCAACTAACTATATTTTCTGACTCCCCGGCCTTTACTCTCTCCGGTATGCTATTTAGAATCGCGAAATTCATAATAGGTATTGTGAAATCGGCAAATGAAAATGATGCAAAAACCAACATTCAAATATACGCGCACTTCTCAGTGCCGTGACGTCGGTGGCAGGCAGGCTTGCCAGTCGAGCAAGCAGCCAAAAAATAGAATATGCCAATCATTTGTTCCGTGCTGGAGAGCGGGTACTGCAGCGAGCTTCCCAAGCATTCATTTGACACCATGCAACTGCTTCGAATCAGTTTAAAACAAAATCTACAGCCCAAAGAGTGAATCCCTGCCTTCCACTGACGTCAGTTTTTCATTGTTGCCAGTAGAGACTTCGAGCTTGAAAAACACGGTGACGACCAAAACTGTAAATTCAATAACTTCGCGAAAAACTAATATTTTGACCTAATATTTGGGATACCATTTTCGCGATGTTTGTTGGTTAGTTTAGCAAAATTTCAAGCAAATCGGAGACAATAAAAAAACCTGTGGAGTACCCGTTTAACCTCCCGGGCTTCACCTTCTACAGGTGCCCGACAATAGAGACGAAACAACAACCAGCAGGGAAGAATCCCGTGATGACCAAAGGATGGGCAGCGGCCGGAATGGAAGGAAATATACGGCAGGCCTAACTAAGCACTGAGGATCTGTGCAACGAAAACATGGAGGTCGTGGTGGTTCGAATCATGACCCAAAATGTTAAGACGGTTATCGCATCTTTGTACATGCGACCAGGGTTGTAAAAGTTACTTCAAAGATGTATTTAAGATACAGACTACAGTTGCAGTTAGTCATACAAAAAGGTACCTAGGTATTCGCTTAGAACTGTACCAAGGTACAGGTACAGTTACTTCAAAGGTATTTTCTTTAGTTTCCCCAAATTTGTCAAAAAACATTGGAAGTAAAGTTTTTTATAGTAAGGATACACACAAAAACGAGTTCGATAAATGTGCTTTATTGGTGTCAATACGATGTCCACATCAAAGCTGAGTCCTCACGTGCCTTGTCCCCACGCTTTAATTGGTTCACCGAGGCCCCAGCTTCCACTGTTTACCATGTCACGCCGAAATCGCGGAAACTCGCTTGTTGACGTTCTTGCCCTCAGAGCCGGTGCTGACGTCGACGGGCCCAGAAGACGTAGGCCGCATAAAGAAACGTATGAGCCGAGTGCATATGCACCTAGCCTTCGCGACAACAAGCAAAAACTTCAAGCTTCCTCGTTTTTTCTTTTTTTTTTTTTCTTTTTTTGTTAGTTCGGAGAAAATAAAGCTTTTATGTTTTTCGGAACTTTTTCAGTTTTGATAACTGCAAAATTTGAGTCCGATTTATTGAGTGGAAACTGTATTATATACGCGATGTTACATTGCTCCACGATTGTGATAATTTATTTTCAATCATATTTTATACTGTATTTATGCCAGAAGAGAGCCCTCACCAGGACAAGATAGAGGCAACAGAAACTGAGCACATCTTGCAAGATATCTCCTCCCTTGTATAGTTGTCAGAGGAGCTTCAAGCACACAATAAAGTCGATTTCGGTTTGAGATGAAGGAAGCAGGTCGCTATTTTCCCTAAACGAAGTTTCGAAGCGATTAGATAAATTGGTGCCGCTAGAACGGCATCGCTAATTCACCGTTCCGTCAAATGAACACCTCCATTCGCTAATGTGTCGTTCGATGAAACATCATGAGCGGGTCTTCGTTCGCTTAAACATCGTTCGATCAAGTCAGTGCCTCCCAGGCCGTGCCCGACTCAACGTTCATTACGGCACATGGTAGTGTGTTAATACTTCAAGATTTATAGTTTCTACTATTTTGACGAAGTGAATAGAAAAGTACTTGTAAAAAGTAACTTCACTTAGTTACAAGTTACTGGGAAATGTATCTATGATACCGATATAGATACCGAGAAATGAAAGTACTTAGGTTTGTACCTCAGCTACAACAAAAGTAGCTTGATACCGACTTCCAGTTACTTGTACCTAGGTACTTTACAACCCTGCATACGAGCAGCATGCAACGCGACGAGTTCAACCGGCGAAGAATTAATACGAAAACTCATGGAACTAGCAGGACGTGACAACCTGCTCAAAGGAGGTAATTTTAAGGCACATCAGAGGGCATGGGGATATGACCGTAGCACAAGCTTTGGCCGGGATATTGCGGAGAAGATGGAGGATGCGGGACTTGAGTTTGCCAACGAACCCGGCATTATTCTGAGAGTGGCCAAACACAGGGGCTATAAGGACTCCATTTCGGACCTGACGTGGGTCAAGCAGGTAATTAAGTGTACTTGGAAAGCATGGGCCGACACCGTTGGAAGAACCCGAGGCCGCAAGGTAAGGCGGAACATTATCAAATGGGTCACCTTCCGAGCAATCCCTGAGGGCACTAAATCCGACAACACCAACATCGGAGAGCAGATCAGAACAGCCATGGAGGAGTCAAGAATAGCCGTCAACGTACGACCCGAAGCCCCAACACCGGACACACACCTTCTCAACCTGCGGGCGAGCCGTCTCCGGACCCTACAGCAGTATAAGAGGCAAAGGACGCTGAAGAGCAAGGTCAAGCTAAACAGAGCGGTAGTAGCCAAGGCGACAAAACACGCCAAAGGGCTAAGCAAACTTAGATGGCGACGTCACTGCGACTTCTTTAACGCAAGGACAGCGCTAGGCAAGGTATGGAGAACCTACCAAGGCTGTCTAAAACTAGGCGAAAGACGAAAACGGCGCCACAAAACCTGGTGTTGCGACTCGGCATAGCCGAGGAAGACTTGACCCGTAGAGCGGGCGGGGTGTTCCTCCCGCCACCGGATTCAGTCGCTCAAGCTACGGGGACCCAACAGGTGAAGCACATTCCAAGAAGAACGTGGAGAAGCGCCCCGCCGATTCCTGAAGGCATGAATGACCCTTCAACAGTGGGCAAATTCTTGTCTGCACTCCACTCAGAAAAGCAAAAAAGCGGCTCCGGACCGGGCGAAGTAACCTATAGACCATTTCATCCTCCCTCACATGGGCGCTGCCATCTTGGGATCACGTGACGCGGCAGCCATTAGGTTGCTTCAACTTTTCCCGCTCCCCCCTCCGCGCCTTGGCGGATGCGTTGTATTCGCGTTTTTCGTCGCGTTTCACCGCGCGTTCTTGCCTTACTTTGGAAGCTGTAGTCCGATACGTCTACTCGACGACTAAGACATAACGAGGGTACAAAGGTCCTTATGAAAACTGAGGTTTGCTTACTAATAGTGGCGGAACATAAGAAGAGCGTATATTTATATCGCGCATTTAAGACCGAGTTAAGTTCGTCCAACACAACATTTATTACATGTTAGGTTACAAATAACCAGCGGGCCGCCTTGGCCCGCAACAAAACTGAACTCCAACCCCATGGCCACCGCCTTTATTACCATGGCCGCGAACGCCGCCAAGCGCCCGCCGCACCCGCGGTGGCGCTACCAGTCGACTATAACATTCCTCCTCAAGAAAAGCAATACCCGGAAACACGGCAAAGTTCAACGCGAGCTACGGTGAATAACGCGACACAGGTCTTCTGTCCCGGGTTGACCGTCTGAGCACTGGGGTAGATGGCCTAGTCACAACGTCTTGCAGGGCCTCCTGGGGTGGTGCAATGGTCACAACCTCGGCCGGCCAACTGGTCTCGCTCACGACAGTCCCTCGTTGAGCTGGGGATGGATCGTGTGGCGCCGCAACCATTTCGTTTTCATTTGTGCTGGTAGTGATGTCAGGTGCCGCTCGGTGTCGCAGATGGTTCCCATGGCGGTTCGAAACACTACCATCAGGTAGCGTTACCTCTGCTGATGATGCACTGGTGGCTTCACCCACCACTCCAGGAACCCATGGTGTCCCAGGCCTGTGCCGCTCCCACACTTTGGCTCCAGAGGGGGGCAGGGGGTCCTTGCGAGCCCCCTGGTCGTGACGCTGCTTCTGCTGCAGTTGCTGAAAACCGACCCGTGTCCGGAGGTCAGGATGCAGAAGGTCCAGAGCCGTCCGCAGGCGACGCCCCGTCAGCAACTCCGCAGGTGTCCGTCTCGTGAGATAATGCGGATGGGTCCGGTAGTTCAGCAACACCCTGGAGATCTTGGTCTCGAACAGGCCTGGCTCAGCCTTCTTGAGCTTGTTTTTTATGGTCTGCACCACTCTTTCCGCAGCACCGTTCGACGCTGGATGGTAAGGAGGAATGAACACAGCCCTGACGCCGTTGCGCTCCAAGAAGGTCCTGTACTCCGAGCTGACGAACGCCGGCCCATTGTCACTAACCACCACGTCCGGTAGCCCATGGGCTGCAAAAATAGTACGCAGACACCTCACAGTGGCTTCAGCCGACGGAGACGGCACCCTCACCAGCTCCACCCGTTTCAAGTAGGCATCCACCAGCACTAAAAAGTACACTCCCTGGAACGGCCCCCCAAAAACTACATGCAATCTCGCCCATGGGCGTTCAGGAAATGGCCAGGGCACGAGCGGCACAGACCTCGGAGCTCGTTGATATGCCTGGCACCAGTGGCGTACGCAGGATTTCATTTCGCGGGGGGCCGGACCAACGAGAGTAAAGGGGGACAAGATAAAAAGAAAACAAAGTCCAAGACAAAATAAAACCATGTTAATTTTTTTCTAATAATTATGCATTCTTCTATTAAGTAATTAAAATAAAGTTGTCATATTGGTTTTGGGATGATTATGATACATAAAGATGATGCCCCGGAAATTCCCCATCAGGAAGGCGTTTGCATTTTACTTTCTTTATTTACAAGTCACGTCGAAAGAAGGCACCAGAGAAAGCAGAAAACAAGAATCATAAAAACAAATATTTTATGAAGCACGACTCCAATGCACAAAGCCTCCAGTCGTGGGGGCTGATAAAACAATGATCCATAAGTAGAAACGCGGAACATCTTGATGGATAGACGATAAGCACGGGAAAGCTGCTCCACCATAAAGTACTCCCTATCTTAACCTGATCTAACCAAGAAAAATCTCACGTGATTTGTTTGTTGGTGTCGATTTCTAAGGTTTCCGAAGTCCGCTCACAAAAGAAAGTCAAGGAAGTCACACAACGCAACAAAGGGACGATGTAAAACGGTTTGTACACTCACATATTGCACTTGGCTCTCGTCCTGAGGCAGCAGGTCGCACACTCGCGCCCCTATCTCGCGCGGTTCTCAAACTGCCGATGACATCTTCCGTACTCGAACCTTGAACCGCAAATCTCGCGCCTTTAGGCGCCTATATTCACTTTGCTAAGACTTTTCCCGCCATCCGAGGAGCCAATCAGATATCGCTCTTTTTAGACCAATGGGAGCCACGCGGTACAAAACAAACACATACAATACAGAATCCAATTAAGAAAGGACACGTGCATATACCCCCGAAAACTCCTAAAAACCTTCGCCCTAACTGTCGACCGTCAGCCGGACACCGCTTCAAGGAAAAACCCCTCGTCGGGGTGCAAGAGCAGTACCGACGCTTCTTCTCAAAATAAAAAAAGGCTACATTGAGGGACCCCGCTGTGCTCGAGCGAGGCGCAGCGCATGGTACTGTTCGAGGCGGGGTTTAGGCCGCACGTCCGGAAGCTTCCTGGCTCGAGACGACGTCCATTCCCCGAAGTGAAGAACCCAGGGGTTCAGTGGAGGTGGGAGACTTGGTAACGTAACGAACGGTTTAATTACATGGTAGCGATACAGTCGTCAAATCCGAGAGAACAACGGAGCAGCCTCGCGCTCCGCCTTATATAGGGTCCGTTTCTCCCTCACTCCCCGCCAGGGCAGCAGGTGCGATGCAGCAACCCGCCGTCAAGTGCGATGCAACAAAGTCCGCCGTCCAGTGCGACGTAGCCAAAGTTCTCCGCAGTTAGGCCATGCCTCTCTCCCTTTCCCGAGCGCACCAACCACCACGCACACACACACGTCCCGCCAACGTCACGGGCGCGTTGAGACTTGTTGCCGCAGGCCCCGTCACGCAGGCGACGGTCCCGGACTCGTCTTGACTCGTTTCCGCAGCGTTGAAACTCGGAAGAAGGTCGCCGAAGGTTCCATTCTTAACAGTACGCACCCAGAGCGGGGGTCCTCGAGGAACAATTAAGACAGGGGACACGGGGGCCGCTCGGTGGCGACTACAAACCAGCCCAGGCGGCTGCGCGAGAGGGACATGGGGCACTCGCGAAGCAATAAAAGTAGAAGGAAAGAAAGATATTTGTTAACTGATTATTTTCCAGTCATATCAGATAAAAGACGTTAAAACTAAACATTTTTTTTTTAATTTTTACTGTCAGAAATGGCATATTGCATTCCCTTCCTTTTTTATTTCCTTTTTTTTTACAACTTCTCCACGAAGTTTGATACAGATAAATCCGAGAGTCAGTAACCTCGTCGACTCCCCCCCCCCCCCCCCCCCCCCGCGGAAATTTCGGGGGGGGGGGGGGCGCGGCCCCCCCCCCCCCCCCTGTGTACGCCACTGCCTGGCACGTACGGCAAGTGTTCACTTTCTGTGCAATGTCGTCATCCTTCCGTGGCCACCAGACGTGGCTCCTGGCCACCATTTTCATTTTTTTCTATTCCAGGATGCGTCTCATGCAGCGCGTCCAACACGCCCACCCGAAGAGATGCCGGCACCACAACCCGGCTCCGCCAAAGCACGCAGCCATCTTGAACGCTGCATCTCTCCCGTCTTGCGGCAAATGTCCGCCACTCCTCTGCAGCCGGCAGGTGTAGCCCTGTCGTCAAACCCTCTCGCAGGACTGCCAGGACAGGATCTCGGCTTGTAGCCCTCGCCATCGCTGCTGCAGACATCAAGTCGGGATAAACCTTCTCCAAGAGAAAAACATCGCCCACCACCTGCTCTTCCATAGAAGTCGCTGCCAATGGAAGGCGGCTCAATGCGTCCGCGTTCCCCAAGTTGCATCCTGGCCTATACTTCACCCTGTAGTTGTAACAGCTGAGTTTCAGAGCCCATCGCAATACACGTGGCGAGCACTGCTGAGGAATGCCCCGGTCGTGACCTAGGAAACCGAGTAGCGGATTGTGATCCGAAAAGATCTCGAACTGCCGTCCCCACACAAACTGGTTAAACTTAGATACTCCGAAAACAATAGCAAGGGCCTCTTTGTCGAGCTAACTGTAATTCTTCTCGGCCACCGTCAACCGCCTCGAGACGAAAGCAATCGGCTGTTCTTCTCCCGTTGGTAGCCTATGTGACAACACCGCTCCTACCCCATACGGGGATGCATCGCAGCACAGGACCAGTGGCCGGCTCGGGTCATAGTATTCCAGCACCGATACTAATACCAGTATCTGCTTACTTGTCTGAAATGCTTGACGTTTCACCTGGCCCCAATGCCACGCCTCTCCCTTCTTGAGCAGCACGTGGAGTGGTTGGAGCACCGACAAGTTTGGCAGGAATCGCCGGTAGAAGTTCAGCAAGCCCAGGTAGCTCTGCAACTCTTTCACGCCTGTTGGCTCAGGAGCCCCGACGACAGCTTCAACCTTCCCAGGCGCTGGATGAAGACCCGATGCATCAATGACATGGCCCAATTACTCGACACTGCCTGCGAGAAAAGTGCATTTTTTTTTAGTTTGAACTTCAACCCGGCACTGTGTAGCCTCTTGAGCACTGTCTCCAGGTTCCTGTAGTGTTCCCTGTCGTTCTTGCCAGTCACTAGGATATCATCAAAATATACCAATGTCCCTTGGCAGTCTTGTAGCAGACTGTCCATCACCCTCTGAAAAATTGCAGGTGCCGACGACACCCCAAACGGCAACCGGGTGTACTGAAACAACCCTTTTTGCGTGTTAATTGTCACATATGCCCGCGAGGTGGTGTCCAACTCAACCTGCTGATAAGCATCGCTCAAATTTAGCTTCGAAAACTTCATGCCCCCCGACAGCTTAGCCCACAACTCATCAACCCTCGGAACAGGGTATGTCTCTGTTTCTGCGGCCTGGTTGACTGTGGCTTTGAAGTCTCCACACACTCTTACCCGGCCGTCCTTTTTAAGTACGGGTACAATGGGTGCAGCCCACTCGGAACCCCGAACGGGCACCAGTACGCCTTCTCTCTGTAGCCGCTCAAGTTCCTGTGCCACCAGGTCTTGTAGCACAAAAGGCACTGGACGCGGCTTGAAGAATCTCGCCCTCACTCCCTCTGGAACACATATCTTTGCTGTCACTCCCTGTAGCTTCCCCAAACCCGCCGAAAACAGAGCTGGGAACCTGCTCACCAGTTCGTCCACGCCGCCCACTTGGTTGACGTTCATCAACTCCTCCAGCGGCATGCCAAATGCTTTGGCCCAATTTCGCACTAGCAGGGCTTGAGTGTCCCCTTGAACCACAAAAAGTGGCAGCCGTGCGTGCCTTCCGCTGAATTCCGCATCTACCACCGCCTTTCCAACGACCGCGGTGGTATGTCCAAAATAGCTTCTCAAACGGACATCAGACGCCTCTACGGTGGCATCAGGAAAACGCCTCTTGAACTCAGCTGCCCCCATCACTGAAACCACGGCTCCTGTGTCCAGTTCTATTCTGACCGATTTGCCTTGACCCTTGACCTCGGCATAGATGGGTGGTACCCGCTGTTCCACAGACCGAATGACCCCGACGCTGGACAATGGAGATGTCTCAGGATGAAGCGACCACAAGTTCTCGACCTCCGCAGTGTCCGAGTCGCCGTCGCTAGACGCTACGTTCACTGCGCGTACCTTGCGGGAGTTCCGCCGCTCTTCCCCAAACCGTTCCCCGGCGATATCTTCAATACGGCGTTCCTTGCCCTTCGGTTGAGCCCCCGCTGGCTGGGTGCACACTCGTGCTAAATGACCGCGTTCTTGACACTTGAAACACCGTAGGTCTCGGGCCCTGCACGTAGCGTCACTGTGTCGTCCTCCGCAGCGACGACAGCGGGAAACTACCTCCCCGGGCCCCGTGACCCGGTTCACCTCTGAGCCTCCAGAGCGCTGCGTTAGCTGTTTAGCCCCCTTTGCCGCTGCCTCCATGCTGGTCACGATCTTTACTGCTTTATCCAGTGTTAGCTCAGGCTCTTCTAGCAACCGCTTCCTCATTGCGTCGTCGCCGATGCCGTGGACCATCCTGTCCCGCAAGTTATTGTCCAGCTCACCGCCAAAATCGCAGGGTGCCGCCAACTGACGCAGTCCTGCCAAAAAGTCCTTGACTGGCTTACCTTCCTGCTGTCCTCTGGAGTAGAACAGGTAGCGCTGAACAATAACCGACGGTCTCGGCGCGTAGTGGTCGGTCAGTACCGCCAAACATTCGCCGAGAGGAACCTCGCTAGGCTTCCGTGGGGCCAGCAGCCTCCGCAGCAGTGAGTACGTTGCTCGCCCACAGTGACTCAGGAAGACCGCTCGCCGCCTTGCCTGCTCGACTTGGTTTGCAATAAAGTACTGCTCCAGGATCTCCACTTATTCGTCCCAGTCCTCCCCGCCGTCCCCGGCGAACGGCTCCAACTTCGGCATCTTGGAGGCGGTGCTTGGCGGTTGCTCACGAGCCCGGAACAAAAAAAAAAAAGAAAAAGAAAAAAAAATATACGAACTGGGTTAACTCATTTTAGTGGGATCCCATCCTCGTCGCCAATTGTTAAGTTCGTCCAACACAACATTTATTACATTTTAGGTTACAGACAACCAGCGGGCCGCCTTGGCCCGCAACAAAACTGAACTCCAACCCCATGGCCACCGCCTTTATTACCAAGGCCGTGAACGCCGCCAAGGGCCCGCCGCACCCGCGGTGGCGCTACCAGTCAGACTATAACAGATCGGAAGGCGTCAAGGATGGTCAGCGCAAGAAGGCTATTTATGTTTAATGAAAGTATCCTTTTTACTCATAATATATCGAAAACCGTTTATGTTGATTATGTGAGGAAACTCGTGGAGGAAATAAACAACAAACGCTTAACTTTTATTTTATCTGAGGCTAGAAATAATGGTACGTCAACTTCAGGCGATTGGTTTGTCCATATATGACACATAAGCTTCTCAATCTTTTTTTTTTTTTTTTTCAGTGTTAACATTTGGTTGGTCGGTTTACTTATGAAGTTTAAAAAACTGTATACCAAGCTCGCTCCCATTTCGACAGTCATTTAAGTGATTTATTGGTTTTTAGATAACCAGATCAATTTGCTTAATTTATTTTAACACAAAGGTTGGGACTGACCGCGTAACTGGCACAGACAGCTTAACAGTGGCGAGTTTTAGAATGGCGTGCACAAACGAATAACGTCGTATCTAGTAGGAATACAAACGCGAGTTTGGTTCGGCGCATGCGCAATAATAGCAACCTGTTTTTTTTTTTTTTTTTGTGCGTGTGTGTGTGTGTGTGTGTGTGTGTTTTGTTTTAATTTTTGACGGTATCTGGGGTTCGCAACATTTTGGCGCCGGGAGAAAAAAAAAAGCCGTCTGCATAACAATCACCCAAGTCCAGGGCTGTCGATGACGGATAGAGGTTTACTTTTGGTAGCTGGCGACGGCGAAATTTACAAAGCGAATTTGTTCAAACAAATAAATGTTTGTTCACACAGGCCGTGAAGTGGCGCCTAGCGCTGGAATTCAGCCAAGCTTTCCGAGGTATTTCTCCTGCGCCCCTTAATTTTTATTTGGCCAATTTTACAGAAGACAAATGCCCGATTTAATTTCACGGGCCAGTCACTTATATCATATCTTTAGTAAGCAAATGTTCATATAAGAATAACTTATTTCCTAGGGCTAATATCGCAAAAAGAAACTTCCTACTCGGCCTGTCAAAATATCCTCGAGTACTGAATTAAAAAAAAATGAAAGCCGTTCATGAATCCCTGTAACGCCGAATTGGAGCGCAGCTCTTGAGGAGGAGTAGGGAAGTTTACTGGAGAGGAGGTCACGTGACCTCGGGGGGAGGGGGGTCACGAGACCCTGAGGGGGTCACGTAACCTCGGGTTGGTCACGTGACCTCGCGGGTCACGTGACTTGGAGAGTCACGTGACTTTGTGTGTCACGTGACCTTGGGGGTCACGTGACCCTGGGGGAGGGGTCACGTGACCCTGGGGGAGGGGTCACGTGACTTCGGAGGGTCACGTGACCTCCAGGGGTGTCACGTGACCTCGGGGGTCACGTGATTTGGGGAGTCACGTGCCTTTGGGTGTCACGTGACCCTGGGGGAGGGGTCACGTGACCTATGGGGGTAACGTGGCCTTGGGATGACCTTGGGGGGTCACGTGAACTTGGGATGACCTTGGGGGTCACGTGACCTCGGGATGACCTTGGTTACGCCGACGCCGACGGCGACGGCGACGCCGCTCAAGCCGGGAACGGGCCCCTAAGAGCTGCGCTCTAAAATTAAGAGGCCGAGACAATACTACTAGTTCATATAAATTATCTGCGCCATTACACGATGCTTTTTTAGTCCTCGAAGTTCACTAAAGGTTGGGTGCTCACGAAAACCAGAAAGTGAATAGTAAACTCGCGAGTTCATCTGTTCTGCCCGATTCAGCACATTGCTGAATAACTGAATAATTGCACAAGCTGTCGATAGGCTTCTTTACATTCCCGTGTTAGTCTCTTCATTAGTTGTCGTTTCTGGATGCTAGTGTCATCGGGTACGGCCGTAGACGATAGTAATCTTCCCTGTGCACTAGTCAGGCGTTTCGCAACCGACTAAAATCAGCTACATCAAAGGAGTTTGTAAAAAATGCCCGCAATTTAGGCTCAAAAATGCCTTGTAGTCCTCAAAATGGCTCAATGTCACTGTTTCATTGGTTGTAATTGTGTACTACAAGGAAAATAATTGTATCACCAAATTAAGCAAAAACCACGTAAAACAGCAACATAACCGCGTGCACGTTCAAACCGAAACAAACCAAGTTGAAGCAACGTAATGGCGCGGAGTGCGTCAGCGCCCTCTATCCGCCGGTCAGGCAACTACTAAAATGAAAAGGTCTATACGGCACTAAGGAACCTACCGGAACCCACAAGGTGAAGCTCCTTGACAGGTACAACATAATCTGGGCCACATCAAGGCTGCCGGATGACTGGAAGATATCCTGGGTGACCCCGATTCCG
Organism: Ixodes scapularis; assembly: GCF_016920785.2. Lineage (NCBI taxonomy): Eukaryota > Metazoa > Arthropoda > Arachnida > Ixodida > Ixodidae > Ixodes > Ixodes scapularis. The sequence continues at coordinate 81,729,389 of NW_024609835.1, forward strand.
AAACCGGGTATGCCACAAAACAAAATTGAAAACTACCGACCGGTGTCACTCACCTCAAGTCTATGCAAGGTCAAGAAAAAAATGGTGCTACAACGAAATCAATGGTATCTGGAGACGTACGACCGCCTAGACCCGAGACAGACAGGTTTCAGGGAGCACTTGAGCACCCAAGACAGCTTGTTACACCACTACAGGGACATCATGGAAGACCGCAACCAACTAGACCCACGACTAGTATCACACGAATCGGTGCTGAGAGGGGCACGAGAGTGCGGCATCAGGGGCAGAACTCTGCGACTCATCAGGGGCTTCCTGGCAAAAAGAAGATTTCGGCCCAGAGTGGGACCAACCTTTGGATTCGAGACACCCAATGAAGTGGGTGTCCCATAGGGGGCGGCCGTCTCACCGACCCTATTCAACATGGTAATGGGGTGCTACCTAAAAGATTGAGGAACGTCGAAGGCCTAGGTTTCTCCTTCTACGCCGACAACGTGACTGTTTGGACAAAAGGAGGACCGGCCTGTCAGCAAGAACACGTCATGCAAACTGGAATCAATGTAGTCTCTGAATACCTGGCCGAAGTTGGCATGGCACCCTGGCCTGAGAAGACGCAGTACATGGTCGTGGCTAGAGCGAAGGCGCACAGAGACGGCGTAGCTGAATTGTTCGAATTAAAACTCAATGCACACACGCTTCAGCGGCAGACATCAATCAAGATCCTGGGCGTCGAATTCGAGCAAACGCGCAGGGTTGGCCAATGGCTGAACAAACTGACCAAAACCTGGGAGAAAACACTGCACCTGATCAAACGCACGACTTCCAAATCGTAGGGGGGGGGGGGGGGGGGGGGGGTTGCGAAAATTCTATTTGAACTCTGACGAACGGACAGCCGATTTCGAAGGCGCTTTATTGCTGTAACTTCCTAAACCTGGACAAACGGCAATGAAAAAAGCTAGAAATGCTTAACCACGCCGCAATGAGGGTAACAACCGGGCTGCCGAAGATAACTCCAATCGAGTATCTTTCGCAAGGCTAAGTGCAATAGCAGAAAGAGCCGAAACACACAGGATGGCTGTTTCAACGCCTTGCGAGCACGAAACAAGGCCGAGGGCTTCTCGAGATTATGGGGCATGACAACAGCCATAGGACACCTACCGACATTGAGGAACCGCCATGGAGGGACGCGTCAATGAAAGATTGACAGGCCAGCGGTTAGGATACAAGAAGCCGAACAAAGGTGCAGAAAGGGCTATGCAGCCAGAAAGCACCTAGAGTGGACTCGCAGCGATGAAGCGAAAAGACCAGCAACGTGATGTACACAAGACCGACACGCGGGGCGACTGTGTTTACCAACACGGCCGGAAGGCCGCGCATGCGCGGTAGCTATGTAGGCAAAAGCAGCCCGGCTCTCCGTGTTTTCGTCATTGCGTTCTATGGCGTGCGCTCGTCGTTGGCGTTGTAGGGACGCTAGTATCTTTATTTGTGCGTCATATTTCCCGACAACGTATGTCGTATGCTATGCCCAACTATTTGAGCTCGCTGCTCGAGCCCCTGAACGGCAGCGGTATCGAAACAAACTGTGCGTGGACGGCGTTGCCTACGAGGATCCGTATGCCGTAAACAAGGCCTGCTGGACTTCCGACGTAAAGTTGCTGCCACCGAAGTCGACGGCTCACGTCGTCATTTTAGTTTTTTTCGCCAAGCTAGTTCACGGCCGACACGGTGCAGGCGTACAAGTCTCTCGAGGCCTACGATTACCTCGAGTCGGTTTCCGCACTGCCAGCGGGATCAGCACACTGTGGGTCTGCGGAAGTGTGTGTATTCATTATTTGATTAAATACACACAGCGTCTTCAAGTCAAGGTATGATATTTTTCTACCCTCCTGACCACAAGGCATGACAAGCAGTAACGCTTTGTCCGTTCTGCAGTCTTGGCGGTAACATGTTACAAGTAATGGCGTTGTTCGTAACGCGTCATTTTTTTCAGTAACGTAGTAACCTACTCGTTACGTTTTCGACACAGTAACGGGTAACGTAGTTACGTTACTATTTCAAGTAACGTAGTTACGTTACTCGTTACTACTTCCCAAGTCTTGAAGAAATTACACTTCAATTTTTTCCGTGTTTTAGGCGTCAAGCCATGTTTTTCTTTCCGTTTTTTCTCGTGAGTATTTAGGTGAAACCATAAAAAGAGAAAAAGTAATTATGTTCAGTTTCTGCGTCAAAACCGTAATGTGTTAAATTATAATTTAAAAAAGTAACGCAGAAGTAACGGTAACGCGTTCCTTTTATTTTTAGGTAACGTAGCTCAGTAATGCGTTCCTTTCATTTGCAAGTAACGAGTGACGCATTTCGTTACTTTCTTTCTGTAACGCCTACAACACTGCCGTTCTGTCGCCAATCCCCTTCTGCTGGGTAGCACGGGCGTAGCGAGCCTCCGACGAGTGCTTGGCCGATGCTTTGTGCGCGAACACCATGGGATCAAAATCCGGTTGGTCTCGATCAGACAACGGCTTCCCTGCACATAAGCAAGCCTCGGGACGGAGGTTGAAATGGAAGCCGCACATGCCTTCAAGAAAGTGTTTGCCGCACAAACGGTCGTTCACGCGAGGCGACCATTCTTTTCGATCCACGGATATTATCCGCCTTCTATACCTTTCAGAGTCTGCCGGGAGCTCGTGGAAACTCCCTCCGCTGCTTTTCTTGTACATTTCGGTGCAATTAACGACCACACAGCTTCGCGGCATGCTGAAATGCTATGACGCCCATGCGAAGCGTGCGCGCTTTTGCCCACACCCCCCGGCTCCGGCGCGATCGCAGCGCCGCCACAGCTCCGTGACGTCAAGCCCGCGTGTCGGTCTATTTGCGGCCGGTAAGGATAATTGTGCAACGGCGGCATTGGCCGACGTGTCCGGCGGAGACCCGAAAAGGACAACTTTAAAACCAAATTTGTCCTCAAGAGAGGCCGAACTCCAAGCAATATACGTGGCAGTTATGGACATCAGGAGCAGGACAATCACGGGCGGTATCTGACCAGCGTTTGGTTATTCACAGACTCTCAGGAAGAAATCGGATCGGGTCGAAGAAGTCGAACCCGAAGCAGGACGGTTCGGAAAATTACGGTAGCGGCCAAAGCGCTGGAAACTTTTGGCTGCAAGCTACGGATCAGCTGGGTATCCGGACACCACGGCATTTCGGGCAATGAAGCGGCTCATCGAGCCGCCGCAGAGGCTTTAGGCAGTTATATCTCCTCACTAGGCACGGACCGCGAGCCAAAAGAAGAATACCAACAGGTCGCCGACTACGAAGAGATGGCTAAGGCAGCCAAACAACATAGACGCGGTTACCTCAAGAGCTAACTGCCCGAGGAAGAGTACCCGATTCCAAAGGGATACACAGATGGGAGGCTCCGCACAAATACAGCCATGACGCCGGCTAAACTTGTAACATTTAAGAATGGCAAGGACGGGAAAGACCTCAGGGGGCTTGACCCCAGGTGCAAGAACTGCGACACAGACACCACAACCACCATCGCATGCTGTGGGACTGTGAAGGACTACCCGACATACGCCGCTCCACCTTAGGGACCGTGCGTGCCCTCGGTGGCAAGACCAGAACGGCTGGAAGACTGGATCCAACCAGAAGGATCTATCCAGCATCGAAAGCACATACTAGATTCGCTACTCGAGTTCATCCGATCTGCGAACATTCATCAATTCATATAGGCCAGATTTCCACACTACTGTAAAACCCTTTATTTTTGCGGCCCCAATTTTTCGCGAATCGGTCACAGATGACATAATCGCGACCACTAAATTTCGCGAATTCCGGACGCCTGCATTGAAAATCTTAAGAACCGAAATTTTCGCGCGCCCTTAAATTTCGCGAATTCTTCAATTCGCGATATTCGCGAAAATTGAGGGCTCGCGAACATTAAGGGTTTTACAGTATTCCTCCATTTTCGACCCCAATTCCCATAGACCCCACCCCGCGCCCCTCCAGCCCCAGGACACAAATCCATAGGAGGGCGATCCTGAAAGAAAATAAAGACAAGTTTATTAATCAATCAATCCCGTGTCATGCTTTTCCATTCGCAGCTCGTGGCTATGATAAACATTAATCAGCACCAGATCCCATGGTCGCTTGTTCTATTTGCGAGTTGAGGGGGAGACGGGGGGGGGGGGGGGGACACTGCTTATCTCGTTCATTGCGACTGCCATTACAGCTGGTAGCAGCGCGCAAAAACACGAGGACAAAAGGAGGAATGCACAAGACGAGTGCTGATGGCATATCGGGGAGAGAAAAACTAATGAGTATTCAGCAAGTTATCAACATCAAAGATTAGTTCTAAGCAGAATATGTTCTGAAAGTACAAAACCGCTACACCACCGAGGCACCTAAGTATGCCTATTTTACTTCTGAATTGTCTGTAGGGAGGGGGGGGGGGGGGGGGGGGAGTGCAGTGCGCAACGAAACGAAATGGACCAGTAGAGGGCGTGGCTTGTGCAGATACAATAACTTGATCTATAGAGTCACTGTAAGTAAGCCGGCCACGGACGGCGGCCGAGAATCTCTCGTTGGGGGAGGCTCTGGTCTCGGAGCCTCTTTCTTTTGGCGCTTCCCCCGTCCCACGAATGTGCCTCGTACGGCAGCGTGGGCCCCCTACAGGTCTGTCTGATACGACAGCGCTAATATTTTTCCGTTTTTTTTTTTTTTTTTTTCATTTAGTAGTTTAGCCGACGGGCAAAGCGTGATGGCGAAGACGCAAATAAACCCGCTTCTTCGGAATTCTTGTGTTTCAGAGTGATTCCTCTCCTCGGAGCCCAAGGCAGCCTTCGGACGGACCCGGCCGTAGCAGTCCTCAGCATCAGGCTACGGAGTGGGGTCTATTTCGTGGTGCAGTAAGGTAAGTGGAATCCCACACTGTATAAATCAGAGTAACTGCATAGGCACTTTAAGCGAGATATATACGCGGTTACTCAAGCAAGGTCATGCTTGAGTAACCGCGTTGTCCATTTTGTTTCGTTAAAGGGGCGGTGCAACAATTTTCGGACTTCGGTCAAAGATTTCTGAAAGTTGCCCCCTGACACTTCTGAAGTAAAGAACAGAAAACCGATTTCGCCTGCGTGTCCTAGTTGTTGCGTAAAAAAAAGATAAAGATTGGCATTTCGGGCACCCCTCAACTCACTCCCAGCCTTCAGGGTCACACCTGGTCGCACTCCCAGTGACGTCATTCGGAGTGCCGTGTAGCTTCCCGTGTGCTATCTCGGAGGACGCTTCCCCTCCCTCTCTGCGTACATTAGCGAGCGCTATGCTGCAGCTTAAAGCCGAGCGAGGTCACGTAATCTTTCCGCCGTAGTTCCTTCGGCTGCCACTTGGGGCTGCAGGTGGGGGTAAAAGCTCGACTTTTGCTTTGCGCTTATGCCGTGTGTGGTGTTTGGCGGAGTGAGGTTCGGGTTGGGTCACCCTGGGTACAACGTCGCGGGGAACTCTGGGATGGGGCACCCGGGCGGCGGGTAGTCTGTTTTCATTGGGCCGCTTGAGCTGGACACACAACATAAAGTGGCGACGAGGACTTTCGACCGACCACCCATGCGAGCAGAACTCGAGCAGCAACTGGTGGACGCCGTGTAGGCCTGAGAAGACAGCAACCGCGGCGGGTACGGAGGAGCAAGCGACGCAGCGGAATGGTGCAGAGCCATGGCCAAGTTCGGGCAAGTCGAACATTTTGACGCTTCGTTGTGCTCATGGTCGTCATACGAAGAAAGACTAGCGTCGTTTTTGAGAGCGAACCATGTGCCGGAAACCGACCAGGTTGACGCCTTTTTAAGCCTAATTGGGCCTACGACGTACAACTTACTCAAGTCGCTAACAGCTCCTCAGCTACCAGTAACGAAGTCCTTCGACGAGCTAACGCAGCTACTACGAGACCATCTAGAACCCAAGCCGTCTGTTATTGCAGAGCGAGCCAGATTTCATCGCCGAATTCAAGAGCAGGGCGAGACTATTGCGCAGTTCGTCGCCGCGCTAAGGACGCTCGCACGAACGTGCGACTTTGGCACGTTTTTGGATGAGTCATTGCGTGACCGGTTCGTTTGCGGAATGCGCCGCGTGGATATTCAGCGAGCACTTTTCGCCGAAGATAAGACGTTGACCTTCCAGAAAGCGGTTGACCGGGCCGTGGCTTTGGAGACAGCGATAAAAAGCACATCCGAGGTGCACGGGTCTGGTGGCAACAGCGACCAAGTGGAAAGCGCCAGCGTCCACAAGTTGAAAGGTGACAAGGAAGATACTAAGAAGCGAGGGGTGGCTTGTTACCGTTGCGGGTCAAGCAAGCATCTCGCACACAGCGAGATGCTTGCTTGACCCGCGAGATGTGCGTACACAGCGAGGCGACCTGTTACAAATGCCAGAAAGTGGGGCATATTCAGCGAGCATGCCGCTCATTTCAGGAGAGGAAGCCGCAAGGAAGGAAGAAGTCGCTGAAAACTTTAACGGTGACTAAGGACGCCCATGTCAACCGCATTACAGCTCCAAAAGACCAGCCATTGACGGTAGAAGTGCTGGTTGAGAATTCGCCGGTGACAATGGAAATCGATACCGGAGCGGCGGTATCAGTCATCTCAAAGCAGCAGTACCGTGAGAGGTTTGCGGCATTGAACTTGAAGCCGACGGCGCTGCGGTTGAAGACGTACACCGGGGAAACTGTCAAGCCCTGTGGAGTTCTGGAAGTTAAAGTTTCGCATCAAGAGGAAACAAGAGTCCTGCCATTGTATGTCCTGAACCAGTCAGGGCCACCACTTCTTGGCCGGGAGTGGCTACAGAGGCTGCGGTTGAACTGGAAGCAAGTGACGGGCTTCAACAATCTTCAGAGGAGCACACAAGGGGCAAGTCCGATGCCAGTGGACAAGTTGCAAGTATTACTAGACAGGTATCAGGCCATCTTCAAGGACGAACTGGGGAAGATCTCTGGAGAGGAGGCGAGGCTGTTCCTTAAAGAAGAAAGTCATCACAAGTTTTTGAAGGCCAGGAGTGTACCCTTTGTATTGGTTCCAGCTGTAGAAAAGGAACTGTCGAACCTAGAAGCCCTTGGTGTCATCACACCGACAACCAGTAGCGAGTTTGCGACACCATTAGTGCCTGTTCCCAAGAAGGATGGCACCATACGATTGTGCTGCGATTACAAGATGACATTGAATCCGATGTTGGATGTTGAGCGTTATCCCTTGCCGAGAGTAGATGAGCTCTTCTCAGTGTTGGCGGGAGGCCAGAGTTTTTCAAAAATCGACCTCAGCAGAGCATATCAGCAGGTTGTCATGAGTGAGGAGTCCCGACGATTACTGACCATCACGACACACAAAGGCCTATACCTCATGAATCGCCTACCTTTTGGAATAGCGTCGGCCCCGGCAATTTTCCAGAGGGTAATGGATAACATGCTGAAAGGAATCCCAGGGGTGGCATGTTATTTGGATGACGTGCTAATTACCGGAAAATCGCAGGAGGAGCATCTAAGAAGTCTGGAGGAGGTGTTCAAGCGTTTTGCGGAACGAGGCGTTCGCGTCAAGCGAGAAAAGTGTGCCTTCTTCCAGGATCAGTTGCAGTACCTGGGACATGTGATAAGTCCTGAAGGAATAAGGACGTCGGAGGAGAAGGTGGCTGCTATCGTAAAGGCACCAGCACCAGCAGACGTGTCGCAGCTGAGATCGCTTCTGGGAGCCGTGAACTACTACGGCAAGTTTGTTCCTCAACTGGCAACCATAGTGGCTCCACTCTACAAGCTACTGCATCAAGATGTGAAGTGGCACTGGGACCGTACATGTCAAGAGGCCTTCCAACGAGTCAAAAAGTTGCTGATGTCCTCAGAAGTGCTTGTACACTACGACCCAACAGCACCCTTACAACTGGCGTGTGACGCATCATCTTACGGTGTCGGAGCTGTGTTGTCTCACATATTGGAAGATGGAACTGCGCGGCCAGTCGCATACGCGTCACGGACACTGACGTCTGCAGAAAAAGGGTACAGCCAGTTGGAAAAGGAAGCGCTGGCGTTGCTGTTTGGAGTGAAGAAGCTTCACTTTTACCTTTATGGACGCACGTTTAAGCTTGTGACGGACCATAAGCCCTTGCAGACTATTTTTGGACCAAAGAATGGGATCCCGGCAATGGCGGCTGCACGTCTGCAAAGGTGGGCAGTGACCCTGTCTGCCTACAGGTATTCTTTGGTGTTCAAGCGGTCGACTGAGAATGTTGAAGCGGACTGTTTCTCCAGACTTCCAGTGGAAGGGCGGCAAGAGAGTGACGAAAAAGTGGAGTCTTTTTGTTCCTTAAGATTACTGTCCTTGCCGGTGGACAGTCGGGACATCGCAAGAGAAACCGCACGAGACCCGTTGCTGAGGCGGGTGTACGACTACGTCTTGAAGGGGTGGCCTCCTTACGTGGGAGACCAAGCGCTGAAACCTTGGTTTCAACGTAACACGGAGCTGTCGGCACAACAGGGCTGCCTTATGTTAGGACTGCGAGTGGTAGTGCCGGAAAAGCTACGGAGCATGCTGCTGGACGAAATCCATGAAGGGCATCCAGGAGTAGTGCGAGCCAAGGAGGTAGCTAGGAGTTATTTTTGGTGGCCCTCAGTGGACCAGGATGTGGAAAACCATGTGAAGGCGTGTGAGCAGTGTCAGCAACAGCGTAATCTGCCTACGCAAGCGCCTTTGCATCCTTGGTCGTGGCCCACCAAACCATGGCAGCGGGTACATGTAGACTACGCTGGACCATTTCGAGGAGCTATGTTCTTTGTAATTGTGGATGCCCACTCAAAATGGCCAGAGGTGTTTATTATGCAAGCGACAACCTCGGCAAAGACTATTGAAAAGCTACAGGAGGTGTTTGCGCGTTTTGGAATGCCCGAGACGTTGGTTTCTGACAACGGTACACAGTTTACGTCAAACGAGTTCAAGGATTTTCTAAAACGGATCGGAACACGTCATGTGTTAACAGCACCGTATCACCCCAGTAGCAACGGCCTGGCGGAGAGATTTGTGCAAACCTTAAAATCGGCGCTGCGCAAGGGAGTTGCCTCGGAGCCACTGCAGCAGACCTTAGGAAAGTTTTTGCAAACCTACCGAAACATTCCACATGCAACAACGGGGGAGGCGCCAGCAGTTTTGTTTTTGGGAAGACGCCTTCGCACTAGACTGGATGTTCTCAAGCCATCTGTAGAAAACAGAGTGGCCAGGCATCAGTTCCGCCAGATGTTGCAAAGAAGCTGCCGTACCCGAGAGTTTAAAATAAAGGACCGGGTACGTGTGTGGAACCCCCATCGGGGAGACAAGTGGCTAAAGGCAACTATACTGTCAAGGAGCGGTCCTGTCTCGTACAAGCTGCGTGTGTACCGGGACCATGACACAGTCATCTGGCGACGCCATCAGGATCACATTCGGCAGGAGGGGGACCAGGAAGTTGGAACGCCGGCGTCGCGGGAGGAAGATGAAGCTAGCTTCATACCGCAAGCTTTAAGTACAGCAAGCCAAGCGCAGCCTCCCCCTGCCAGCCCACCTACAAGTGCCTCAACGGACCCGGGGTCGACCAGTATTTCAAGGCCTCGAACGCCGACTCAGCGCTATCCAACAAGAGTGCGCTGCCCTCCTGATCGTTATTCACCAAGGGACTGACCTAAGGGGGACTTTCTCAATCAAGTGCGGAAGAATGTGGTGTTTGGCGGAGTGAGGTTCGGGTTGGGTCACCCTGGGTACAACGCCGCGGGGAACTCTGGGATGGGGCACCCGGGCGGCGGGTAGTCTGTTTTCATTGGGCCGCTTGAGCTGGACGCTACGGAGCAAGTCGCTCCCCATGTTGGTTGCGGAATAAAGACACGTTCCGTACCAAAGTCTCTCCTTTGTCGGCGGACACACAACACCGTGGAATCGCGACAAAATTGGGTTGTGCGTATGTTTATACAGCCCAGAACTTGGTCTGCCTCAGAGGGGCGACGAGTCTCCCAGCTGTAGATGAGAAATTTAGCCAGTGCGGTACAACCGCTAGCCTGGGGTCTTTAACGTGCACCACGCAGTAGTGATACACGACCGCACGCCGGTACGATGCTCATCCAGATCGAAACGGGCAGGGGTGGGGCTCGAACCCAGGATCCCTGAGTTCTGCAGCGCGAGCTTTCGCTCCACGTGCTCCGAGCTGGTGTGCTCTAGACCACTCGGCCACCAATCCCCCTGCGGAATCGCGACATTTTTAATAAAGGAAGTGTTTTCTCTATCCTCTGGGATACGATAAACAACGTAAAAATTACGAGATGCAAATTGTTTTAATCATAAAATCGTTGCACCGCCCCTTTAAGCACTCCACATGAAAAGAACGATTCCGGGGACCTCAGACGGACAGCCGACGTTTCGCTGAAAGACATCGAAATCTGAGAAGCTGAGCCCGTTAGCGAGACGCTGGTAGGTGCCCCGAGTCTCGCGGGAGGTTCGTTCTCAAATTTATCCTACCAGCTTGAACCACCCCCTTAATTTTCTTAAACTTCCCACTCTTTGGCTGCGAAATGACACTAAAAAAATGGTTGTCCAATAGGCGGAGGAAGGCCAGAGAAAAATGGGGGAGAGTAGCTTTAGAAACATTTTGTGTTGTAAAGGTTCTTCGGCGCCGTATCTATCCAATACAACAACAGTGCGATTTGCAGATAATTACTCTTGAACCCATTTACGCGTACTTTGAAAAAAAAAATGCCCCCATATTAACAGGGCGTCATGTAATTGGGCGTTAGGAAGCAGATGATGACAAGACGCGCCGGATGTATTATGTTATCATTAATTGCTACAAAAATGTGGGAATGAGAAGGAGAGGGTGATTCGCGCAAAAAAAAGCCCTCAACGCACTCTACCAGAAGAAAAGCCAACAAGACTGGAAGACAGAAAACACCAGAAGTCCTGCGCATTAAACACATCTTTACCTCACTCCAGGACTACTACATTCTAGCAGTCTTGTACACGTTACTAAAAAAAAAAGTAACCAATTAAAATTACAATTATTTATTGAAAAATGTAACTAATTACCGTAATCAATTGCTGCATCACAAAAGTAATTGAGAAATTACCAGAAAGTTACTGATTACTTTTCACGTTACTTTTTAAACTTTTTATTACGAAATCAAAAATGCATGCATGTGTTCAAAGTGGTTATATTTGGTTTCTTTTTGTCAATCGCATTTTGTTAAGCTTCAACAGCAGTTGTCGTTTGAAGTTCTCGTCAGTCATATTCGCACGTTTCCTGGTGAAGGTATCTGCCGCTAAGCTGAAGACCCTCTCGACGGATGCGCTTGAGGGAAGAGCGGCGTTGTAGCACACAAACACTTTGCGTACCAGGTCGTGGTTGCGCGGTGCTTCGACGGGCGCTTCGGAGTCTAGATGAGGTGAGTGCAGAACACAATCGTCTATGCCGCGGCAAACCCGGATTGTAACAACCCGTACACGGGAAACGAGGCATTCTCGACCACTCCACAGTCAAAACGTCGCAGAGCGCGTTGATTTCCTGATCTTTCTAGTATATTGGTATATTTTTTTAGTTGTTTAGGGGTCAAAAAGTGTCCAATGTTGGTGCAACATAGATAGAGTCCCGCTTACGGTTTTTATTTTTCAAAATTCGGCGTAATTCTTTCGGTGTTTACTTTAAAATTCAATTTTCGGTTGTTTTCGGTGTATATTTATGCCCACAAACGTTTACCGGTGTTTTTCAGTTAATATTAAAGAAACACCTTCGGACAGCGTATCAGATGATCCTTGTAGCTCTGATATTTGTGATCACTCAAGGAATAACGACACAGACACATAGAGAAAAACATCGAGACATTATTTAGCAAATGTGTGCAACTGTAAAATAAAAAGAAGAAAAACACAGAAGTACAAACATGTCAGTGCCCAGAAAAGATGGAACTTCACCTTCTGTACATTAGCATTACGTGATCTTATTATTGTAAACACACATGTACCTTCCCAGGTTCTCCTCGTTGATCCACGCTCATTGTTTCCTGTTAATGACTCTGGGCTTCGAGAATGCCCGTTCAATGTTAACACTGGACACTGGCAGGCTGAGGGGATGAAGCGCTGCCTGAGCCAATATTGACCAATCAACCAAATGTGACTGCTAAAAGAGACGGTGCGACGTTTTGAAGCACAACATATTTCGTGTACTCACTAAACTAAACTCTATAGCTGCAGATCTTGCCATGAAGCGAAAAACCTTATACTAGCCCACACCCGAACTTCTTTTTTTTTTAGGACAAGGAGCTTGACACATTGATTCCGATCACAGAAAGGACACCGATGTCTCGTGAAGGACAGCTCAAGACATTTTTTGTTGCATGTTGAACCATGGAAGAGGGCAATAACGATGAGGTCACAGAATGTGGAACCTTGCAACGCCCTCTCTCCATTCCCCCCTCCCCCACCCTCCCCCCGCCCATCTCGACGCGGCCATGAAAAAAAAAAGATCATTTTCAGTTAAAACAGAATTTCCGAAAATGGATTCGGCGTAATTTTATTAGTTTTTATCTGTTTAAACCGAAAACTCCGAACCCTAAACAAAGACTACCGACGCCCGATCAGACAAAGCGATTTTAGAGCGCAGCTCTTAGGGGCCCGTTTCCGGCTTGAGCGGCGTCGCCGTCGCCGTCGGCGTCGCCGTCGCCGTCGGCGTCGGCGTCGGCGTAACCGCGCGGTGCATCATGGGAAATGTCCCATAATGCACCGCGCGAGCCCCCCACCGGGGTCACGTGACTTGGGGGGGGGGCACGTGACCCCCCCCCGAGGTCACGTGACCCCCGCCGATGTCGCGTGACCCCCCGATGACGTCATCAACACTGATGACGTCACCGGCATCCACATCGTCATCGTCATCATCACTGATGACGTCATCATCAGTGATGATGACGATGACGATGCGGATGCCGGTGACGTCATCAGTGATGATGACGATGACGATGTGGATGCCGGTGACGTCATCAGTGATGATGGCGATGACGATGTGGATGCCGGTGACGTCATCAGTGATGACGTCATCAATGATGATGACGTCATCAGTGACGATGACGATGTGGATGCCGGTGACGTCATCAGTGATGATGACAATGACGATGTGGATGCCGGTGACGTCATCAGTGATGATGACAATGACGGTGTGGATGCCGGTGACGTCATCAGTGATGATGACGTCATCAGTGATGATGACGATGACGATGCGGATGCCGGTGACGTCATCAGTGATGATGACGATGACGATGTGAATGTCGGTGACGTCATCAGTGATGATGACGATGACGATGTGGATGCCGGTGACGTCATCAGTGATGATGACGATGACGATGTGGATGCCGGTGACGTTACCGACATCCGCATCGTCATCGTCATCATCACTGATGACGTCATCAGTGACGTCACTGATGTCGTCACCGGCATCCGCATCGTCATCGTCATCGTCACTGATGACGTCGTCAGCGACGTCACTGATGACGTCACCGACATTCGCATCGTCATCGTCATCATCACTGGTGAAGTCATCAGTGAGGTCACTAATGACGTCATCGGTACCCGCATCGTCATCGTCACTGATGACATCATCAGTGACGTCAGTGATGACATCATCGGCATTGGGGGTCACGTGACCCCCAAGGTCACGAAACCCCCCAAGGTCACGTGACCCCCCTGGTTAGTCTAACCCCCCCCCCCCAGCGCCCTTCCCTCCTCCTCCTCCTCCTCCTCCTCAAGAGCTGCGCTCTAATTCGGCGTTACAGGGAGTTGTAAGCGGCTTTCACTTTTTTATGTAAAAAATCTCAGCTCAATAACTTGAGCTCTTTCGGAAACACATAACTGATTGCTTGTAATTGATTACAAAAATGTGGTAATTGAATTACAGTGAACGTTACCAAAAAGAAAGTAATTGAAGCGTTGAAAAGTTATAAAAAATGTAATTGATTACAAGTAATCAGGTACCTGTAACTCGTTACGTAGAAGTCTGCATCCTGGGCAGCGAGGACCCAACACCACCATAACTTGGCAAATGGAGGAGGCCCGTGAGACAATCAGCAGGCCACAAGGAGACACATGACTGTGCTCCATCTCCCTAATTGCGCGCAGTGCTGTCGAAGCCATGGCCCGGAGAAAGAAAGAAAGCCTCTTTCGTACGAATTTCGAGTGACTGGCTAATCTTCTAGGGGACAAAGGGACGTCCGGTTGCGTCCGGGACACGCAAAAGAGGGTCCGGGTAAGTAAAGTGGTAAAGTCGTAAACGTTGAACATGATGAAAACTTGTGCACAAAGAGACAAGGACAAAAGAAGCAGGAACACACAACACAGACAGGCGCGTACTCACAACTCTGGTCTATTAGGTGAAGAAGGAAAGATGAACAAAATGGACCATCTTTCCTTCCTCACCTAATATACCAGAGTTGCGAGTATACGCGCCTGTCGCTTTGTCTTTGTCTCTTTGTGCGCGATTTTCATGAGGTCCGGGTAAGAGTGGAGTTCCTCCTTTACCTCTTCTCAAACTTGCGTTACGCTTTCGTCCCTGTACCTACGGTAAGGAATTGTCCCGGGCATCGGCCTCCTTCGTTCTGATTGGCTCCAAGGGGACAAAACGTTCTCTCTTTCACCCACATGCCCATGCACCCCACCCTCCCCCCCTGCCTCAGGAAGAGAAGTCCATACGAAGCGTGACCCCAAAAGAAAATAAAGACACGTTTAGTCAATCAATACACCAAACACCTCAGTTAGAAGTGTCACATTGATGATGTGAAGATGAGCGTGAAATTCAAACCAACTTCCGGAGAGCATTGGACACTGGTGCTATTGGACATCAAGGCCTCTTGCATATACCTTTCAGGTGAGCTCTTTTATTGCGTTTTGAATTAAATTAGATTGTGTAAGTTAATGGCATCTTCTGTTTTATCTCGAATCTGGTTTTATATAATTCTATGTTAATTTCGCTCCAAATAATGGTTGGTAAGAATATTTACTACTCTTTGTTTTTCAATAGCGCACTTCCTTATTCTTTTTTAATTGAAGGCTGTTAAAATTTCAAAAATGCACCCTTGCATAAGTAAAAAACGTTTATGGAAATTTATCACTAAATTTCAATCGTGCCTGCAAGACCAGGAGAGCACAGCATCAGAGCACTGAAGTGCGACGCCAAGGAACAAAGAGAGGAACGTTTGATTCAAATGGCATTGTGGAAATTTGTGCACGAATAACAATAAAACATTTCGCAAGATGATGCAACCAGCCATCTGCTGAACTGCCCCTAGGCCTGCAAATAAAGATTTTGTTGGTCGTTTTAGCCACCCCACGACGCTCTCCTACAAGGTCTAGAAATCATCCCTTCTTCGAAGCTGAGGCAGTTCGAATATAACACGCGGCACAATCAAGACATTTTTGCAGCAAAATTTCTCTGAGAACGATACCAAGCTCATCGTGGAAAGAATAGAAAGTTTTAGTAGATCGTTCGATGACTCCGATAACGATACCCGACACTCCGCCTTTGTGCATGCATCATATAGGTATCGGAGCGGGTATCGGAAATATCAAACCAAATCACATTATGCAAAAAAAAAACTTTTTTTTTTTTTTGCGAAACTAAATTATGCATTACTGAACGCTTATTTTGCGCCCAAATGTAGCGCTAGAGCACCAGCCGTTATCTCATTCAAAAGTTAAGTGCGATTTTCTGAATTTTTCAATAGGAAAATGGCGACCAAAATACTCCTTCGAATACACGGGGGGTCTATGGCTCCAGTTAACAAAAACGGGCGAAAATGGGCCCCATTTTTCATTGAAAATTTCAGAAAATAACTTATAATGCGTTTTCACATTACGACAGTCCGCCATTTTGTTGTTAGAGGTCAGCGTGATGAAACTTATAACATTTTGCGCACTGCCGATTTGAGGGTGTGATGTCAATCTTCGGAGTGCTCGCCATCTGCACGCGTCAGACTGCTCATCGCAACAAAATGGTGAACAAAATGGCGTTGGTGAAAACACCCTATAACGTTTGAATAAGATAACGCTTAATACGGAAACTTTGGCATCTGGTTCGGTTCTCTAGCGCTAAAATTTGGGCGAAAAATGAGCGTTCGGTGATGCATCATTATTTTTGTAAAAAAATTAAAAAAAAAAGCTAAATTTGGTTTGGGGATTTACTGTACTAAAACTCTCAAATGTGAAACAATAAAGCGCTAATTGCAAATGAATGTGACGGCTTTTCGAAGAATGCAATGATTTGCAGTGTTCTGTGTATCTGAGTTATGTCCAATAAATTAGAGCTTAATGTGTAATATAATTGAGTTAATTAGAAGGCAGAGATAATTGAGCAGTCCCGACGCCCAAGTTCCGAACCACGCGTAGGCAGAGGTCGGCATTTTAGGTCGCCCTCACTCACCCTCACCCTCACAGCCACACTCACCTAAGCCCCTCACTCACCCTCACCCTCACAGCTACACTCACGTTCAGCCCCTCACTCACCCTCACCCTCACAGTCATACTCACCTTCAGCCCTTCACTCACCCTCACTGAACCTCACGGCCCTCACGCACTCACCGCCCTCACGGCCCTCACGCCCCTCGCCCCCCTCACCGCACTCACGGCCCTCACGCCCCTCACTCACTCATGGCCCTCACGCCACTCACCGCCCTCAAGGCCCTCACCGCCCTCACGGCCCTCACCGCCCTCACGGCCCTCACGCACTCATAGCCCTCACCGTCCTCACGGCCCTCACGGCCCTCGCGCACTCATAGCCCTCACGCCACTCACCGCCCTCACGGCCCTCACCGCCCTCACGGCCCTCACGGCCCTCGCGGCCCTCACCGCCCTCATGGCCCTCACGCCACTCACCGCCCTCACGCCACTCACCGCCCTCACGCCACTCACGCACGCCACTCAGGCCAGCTTCAGATGGGGCAATTTCGCCCAGATACTTTACGTCGCAACACCAGCAACACGCGCCGCCCGCGATCACACGCAGCAACCAATTGCTGCAATTTGCCATCGTCATCATAAAATTTTATTTTTCTTGCACTATTTAGACACAATTACGCGTTATAAACGTGTTTTTATGCGTTTAAATCCCGTTAAGAATACTAATGCACCTTTCTGAAACAGTTTATTTCCAAAAAACGATCGATTTCAAACGAGAACCAAGTCTTTCGGTGTCGTCATCACCGGCACGAGGTATCATGTGAAAATTTTGCGTCCCTGATTAGATGCAGCCGCTGCAAACGTATTCGAATTGCTCCGAGTTGCTTGCTTATTTCGAGCCGGACCCGATCTCAGCAATTCGTGTCGATCTAGGGAAAGCTAGAGAACAGCCCGCCATTAACACCAAAATTGCTGAAAAAGATGCTCGATCTGAAGGGGGCCTCACGCACTCACCGCCCTCACGCACTCATGGCCCTCACACACCTCATGCACTCACGGCCCTCACGGCCCTCACCGCCCTCACGGCCCTCACTCACCCTCACACTCATGAATTTTCCTGGTTCAGAAACTCACTCACCCTCACCTCACCTGTGAAGATGAGGGTGAGTGAGGGTGAGTGAGGGCCCTCATGAGTGAGGTTTGCCGAGGTATGCGCGCAGGCTACAAATGCGTCATCGACGTTCGAGCTGTATGGCATTTCAGAACAGTATGCGTGCACAGCGTTAGTTAGCACCGAAGGTGCCCAAACGCGCAAGCTACAGTAGCTTAGACCTCAATCATTCAAAAAGATCTTCCATTATTACTTTTTTTTAAATACTCGTACATTCCGCGTTTTAAAAACTAACGTTTGCGGACAGCGCTATGCAATGGTGGCGCCGCCTTTTGATGCGTCGAAACACCACGTTAGAGCTACCTTCAGAAGATATCCCAAAGAGGGCGCCACATATTCAGAACGTGAGAGCAGACTTTCGCGCGAAATTCGAAATGGGCAGTGCGTAAATTAGGGGACCTTAGTGTCAGCTGTACTCCCTTTCGCCGTAAGTCAGGACCTGGACAAAGGCTCAAACATGGGCATACGTACCACATGTGCAAGGTCACGGCGCATTCACTGCACTTGATAGAGAGATGACGAACACCGCGACGTCGAGCTTTCGACGCCGCTTGAATAAGGCATCAGCTCGTAGTGTCGGCTTACTGCCTCTGACCTAAAACGAGGCGTCCGCCTGTTTCACTAGCATGCATCGGACATAAAGCGCTACCGCTGCGTTCGTTCATGCTCACGCTCTGTTCTACCAAAACAATAATAACGCGTCATGCGCAACAGAAACGCGCCCGAGAAATATTCTATTTTGCTCGCGAGAGGCGCTGCCCAAACTTGAGAGATACAGCCCTGCAGTGTAAACTTTCATTTCAAAGCTAGAAAATGCGATCAGTTCACGCCCCATCTGCAGGAACGCCTGTGCAGCGGAAGCAGCTGTGTTGTCAGAATAAGAAATATAATCTAATAGAAGGGTAAAAAAAAAAAAGGAAAAAAAAAAAAAAGTTACCGGATCGCGCACGCGCTTCAGTGACAATGTAATGCTGCAGAACCAAGCCACGTACTCGCGTCAGTGTTTTTGACAGGGTTGTACACAATGTAATCGACATCTTGCTATATTACCCAAGCATTAAGGAGAATGAAGGGATTGGTGTTACACACGCGCCACAAGCGCTCGTCTTCCCGGTATAACCAAATAACCAAAATAAAGCGTTGACGAACGCGCGCGCAAGCTACAATTTGTTTTAGGATTTTGCTTTAAAAAATTGGCCACTGCTGAGGTCAGCACGTGCAGCGCGTGGAACACCAATCCCTGCATTCTCCATGATGCTTGGGTAATATAGCAATAGGTTTATTCCCCCTTCGCAAGTCAGATCCATCGAATGACATTTCTACGATCGGCGGATCAGACCGCGATCCTTCCTAAGTCACTGCGCCAAGAAGAGCGCGTGGTGATTGATACATCGCTCGAGTGCCGTTCGATACAGCTGACAATAAATTGCGCGTATGACAGGGATACAACCAACGTTCTCAGATCTAGGTCAGTTGACAAGATTCGGAAAACGCCTGTCGCCTTTTTGCGGCGCGTCCGCTCGGTGGCGCCCCAAGCGGTTAACCTAACAACTACACGGATGGGGACAACAAATACAATGACGCAGCGTTCGGCCGACATAACCAAGCGCGGCGTCAGCGTTCGGCTGGAGTTCGTGTTCTCCGGCGAAGGGGAGGAGGGGCTCTTTTGTTTCCACTCGGCCTGCATGAACAATGCAGCATGCACGATCCCAGCTCATCACAAAAGCCGAAGTGGGTCAAGCTCGCATTCTCTGAGGATAGATCCGGCACTTAACGTCGCTTCGTCGATTGTTAGTATTTTTTTTTTTATTAAACTGCGCCCGGCGATCTATTGTAGAAGATGACATGGCCATGCCCATAAGGCCTGTCGGCATGTGCACAGGCCTTGTGTTGAGTAAACACCAAGCGTGGGGAAAACAAACGGGTCAGAGCGCCCCCTATTAGCCCCGAGAAATTCGCGTGGCGCCCCCTTACGGCGAACCGGGGTGACGTCACGGCGAGGAGAGAATTTTTCCCCGACTCGCCCCGTTCGCCCTGTGGAGGCTGTGACGACGCTAGCTGTCGGCGCGCTCGTTTCTATTTAACTTTTTCGTGCGTGTTTTTTGT
This sequence comes from Ixodes scapularis, assembly GCF_016920785.2. Taxonomy (NCBI): domain Eukaryota; kingdom Metazoa; phylum Arthropoda; class Arachnida; order Ixodida; family Ixodidae; genus Ixodes; species Ixodes scapularis. The sequence goes on from NW_024609835.1 coordinate 81,749,075, forward strand.
AGGAAGTGTAAATTTTTATATGTGTTTTTATATTGAGGTATGGCCTGTAGCTACAGGCGAAACTTCAACCAACATTTTGAGCATGGTTGACGGGGCAGGCAACGCATGAATCACAGCTGGTATATGAAAATAAAGAAATATAACCCCAATTGCAGGAGCATCACTATAGATTTACATCTCACACAATAAAGGCTGCTGATGGTCTGAATGAATTGGCAGGTTATGTATACTATTTCTTTTGTATCTCTGTTTTTAAACAAGACAGTCGAAGCATAAAAGCTGCATGCTGCTCAAGCAACATGTTAAATAGTCTGGGCCATGGGGAGAGAATCACAAGTAAGACAGCCCAAGTGCAGGGGCATTGTAAAAAAAAAAAACAAAAAAAAAAACAAGAAACATTTACTATATACATTGCTCGCATTTGACCTTTGCTGGATTCGGATAGTATTTCCATGGACTACACGGGTGGTATCTGTGGACTTGTTTATATCAACCCTCAAGTATAACAAACGTAAGCGAAAGTGTCTAGCTTGTTATTAGTCCCTTAAGCCCTAAAATTGAGATTTTACTTAAATTGAATTGTCCTGAAGCTAAAATACCGGAAACTTTTCTCACGCAGACTGTCGCCCTTCACAGGTTCCACATTTTCTGCTTCTAGTGCTGCATCTACCGCTGGACAGACGTTCGAATGTTTGCTCTTCCTCCTGTTTTCCTCTGTTGTCAGAGAGTCCAGCTGCAGGGAGTTTGAAGGCTAAGGAAGCTTTTAGGGACCTGCAGCAGTGTCTGTTTTAAGAGGCAATGACAATTCAGACTAAGCGGTGTATTTTCCGAATACCCAAGGCTGGAATAAAGAATGTTAGAAAAAATTATAAACATTCCAAATTACGGCACTATTGCTGTGTATATTTGGGCAGTTCAATACATATCATACAGGCAACTGGGTGCAATTTGGCCGTTTTTGCTGCTACCATACAAACTAATTTCCAGTAATTGTGCAACTTCTAAGAAATATGCCTGCCTACGTGCATAAACTATGTAAATAAGTCACGAAAAAGCTACATTTATACAAAGTAACCCTGTTCCACGAGCACTTCAAAGATCATCAGACGCAGGGCCTTTAAAACATCTGCGAATCAGCGCATGCAGAGTGGCAGCGAAGAGTCGGGGTCGCGAGCTCATTTGCCGACCATCCAAAGGCCCATGATATAAATGCCACTTCAAATGCCTTGAAAGCGGGATGGAATATCGTCCTAAATCATTAACATGCGAGGAACAGATTTCCAGCGTCTGAAACACTTGCGCCACCGCTTCACCGACCCCTCGCAAGATTGCCTTCTGTCGTGTGGGCGGACGGGGAGGCTCATCGGCGGAATCGCCTCCGCCGATAGCTTTCGGGATTTGTAACTCAATTTTAAAGGTAAAAGGGACAAGCAGGCTTATAGAATGTACGGAAGCACGTCAATATCGGCCTAACTCAACGTTTTGCACACCAGGTAAACGAAGTCCAGCTCAATCGAAGAGCTTGCGGCACACAACGCCAAACCAGGAAACCGGTGCTGGGTTGCGAGCCGGTGCGAGATCGCGGAGCGGAGTCCTCCCCCCGACGTCACGGTATACCTCACCCAATCAGGGCGCAGCGACCGCAGCGACGCTGGTGTTCGCTCTCGGGGCTAATAGTTCGATCTCCTGCCCACACAGATGCGGCGAAATCGGTGTAGCGGTGGATGCACATTGCATGAGGGGGAAAGTAATTTTATTGTGGCCTTTATGGGAAACATAAAGTTTGCGCAATACTTCAAGCAAAAAGAGCGTCGCTCAAAAAATGTCCTTCTCCGTTGCCTGTGGAGACGTTGACGCTGGTGGCGCTAGGAACGCTACCCACTACCCACCCTTATCTGCACACGTGGCGGCACAAAGAGGAAGGGTTTTCGAACGCCGCTCTTCCATGGAGCTTGTCAGCTGATAAAACTAAGCACGTTCGATACAACCGTGAGTTTGCAATCACAGTGGATCTCTTACCAAATTACTCAAACACCAAGAATAGTTCTGGGAACGTTGGCTCATGCTCAACACGCGCTCAAGTCGGTGTAAAAAATTCGAAAATGACCAAGCAAAGGCGTTGACGAGAGCACGCTGTTATAAATATTATTTGTTTTAGTTGCTTCCTCCAAAAACGGTTACATGTTGCAAGCGGCAGCACGCGCAGCGCGTGAAACTGCACTCGCAGCATGCTCCTTGGTGCCTAAGTAGTTGACAAAAAAAAAAAAAAGTTCATTGAACAATAAACGTTGTAAAGCTCCAATTTATCCAAGCGTAATATGTAACACTCCGATGAAAAAAAAAAAATGTGCGGCAGGATTTTGGTCATACCCGACAAAATCGCCAAATATACCGGAAAAATGCGTTTTAGATCGATCAGTCTAAAAGGAATCAACACAAACACGTAAAAGAAAAGTTGCATAAGCCACTTTTGTAGGTTGTCTATGAATTGCGATAGCATTCGTCATGTTTATTTCCTGTTTTTTGTTACGAGGCCAAGGACGACGTCAAGGACGACGTCTAAGACCTCTAGACGTTTTCTCGCCAAATTTAGCGGGGGAACGGAATTGGTGCATAGGTCAAGTGATGTCAAGTTTGCCGCTAAATTTAGCCGAGAACCTGAATTTGTCCATAGGTCCCGCGACGTCAGGTCACGTGACATCAATTTTCCAGCCAAATTTAGCGGGGCAACTGATTGAACACGAGCACCAGCCGAACGCTGCAGCCACGTCAATGGAAGTTGTGCCGACGTCGAGAGTAAAAAGCGGAAGCCAAAAAAAGAAAAAAACGGGAATCCTCGGCGTTGTATATGCCGTCATAATAATAATAATAAACAATCAATCAATCAATGTTTTTATAGTGCCCAGGAACAACCTTTCGGTCTTGGTACTGGCACACTGAATGGAAATGAATACATAAAACACACAAATACAGAAGAGCAATGCACTATACAGAAACTGATTATAATCATACACGACATACACTGAGCTGAATGATAACAAAATACAATTTCTAGGTCTTGTTGACACTGAAGAGGAATTGCAGTAATGTAAAGAGTTTGAGACGCACTAATAATAATAATAATAATAATCATAATAATTTTTATTTGAACAGATTGGCGGCATATAGCCGTAACTATATGGGCATCAGAAGATGCCCATACATCATTAGAGACACCAACGGCTATGTGAGTATGCTCCTCTTCTTTAACTTAAAACGCAAGTTTCACTCGAAACATTCGTTTCTCGAAGTTTCGAACCTGTCCAATACGCTCAAGCACAGGTCCGCGAAACAATCGAGGGTTGGAAACTGTTCCAATTTCGCCGCTTAGCTCGGGGACATTCAGTTACCTGAAGCCACGGTCACGCTGCCATACACATCATGCTAAAGGCCGTCCCGGTCGACTCCGCCTAAGGCGTGTTTCTTTTTCCCTTGTATGACGCTTCTGTCACGTTGGTCATACGAAAACTCTCTACAAACATGTTTGAAGAATGTATGAAGCAAACATGTCTTTAAGATGATTGAGGCGCGTCAGCAGATTATTCTGTCATCGGATTATATAATATACATCTTATATAATTACATATATATATATAAGTGCATCGTCGCGATACTCATCGCCTTATTCGTTAACGCCGCCTAAACCAACCACTTACGGAGAAACGCGGAGGATTGCATCGGATTCGCTGTGCGCGATTAATTTCGCCAATAACAGCAAACGACACAAGGACGACGACATGCCGTGACGATGTACTTTTGCCGCTGCTCGATTGGCTTCGTCAGACCGCAGCTGCAATCGGCCATGCACTATAATATAATTGCTTCTGTTGCCTTACCCTCTCTCTCTCTCTCTCGGCCGCCGCCATGTTGCTGATGCTGGTGCGGCTGGTGCGACTCTCGCGCCCCGTATCAGCTTGAAATGTTCTGCCACACTCTTGGACTGTGGAAACCCGCTCAGCGCGATGATTCTCTACCTTTGTTTCGCGGTTTTGCATTCGACGTTTTCTGGCCCCTCTAGAATGTTTCCACTTAATTTTTCTGATGCATGCTGCGAACCCTTTCTGTGTTATCTTCCACTGGGAGAAATAGGACTGGTAAGTGCCTGGCTACAGTTGCCTGGCCATTCATGCGTTTCTGTTTGACATTCACGGAAAACTATGGAGGGGAGGGACGTCGAACGGCCCTCGATGCGATTTTGCGAACAATGACAACTGTTCTCCCCTCTCCTAGAGATAATCCGCGTAAAGTCCTTCTCAGATATATCCGGAAATAGTTGTTCGGGTTGGAGTCAGTCGCTTTCGTTCCTTTGCCTTAATACTAATGTGAAAAAAAAAAAAAAAAAGTAATCTTTTCCCAAAACCATAGCCTCCTCTATACGGAGAAAGCCTGGCACATCGACGACGGAGCCATAGAGCGCGCGGCCGCAGGAAAAAGGAGAGGAGGAGCGCGCCGAACGGTGACCAATATGGTAGCGCAGAGCAGAAAGGGCAGACCTAGACAGCGAGCGCTTGGGTCGTGAGCGGCCGCTCCCCGAACCGCGCTTGTTTTTGTGTTTTCGTCGCCGTCGTTTTCCCACTCCGGGAGAAACGGGCGCGGCGATTCGAAAGGGCGCAGGGAGAAACGGGAAAGGGTGGACGTTGGGTTTCTCCTCTCCACGATAGCGACAAGAAAAGAGAAAAAAAAAAAAAAAAAGATTGTTTCTGCGTTTGGCCGCTCGCTCTTTTGTGGCGCTAGCGAACAAGGTTCTCTCCGCTCCTGTTTCTCCGCCCCTCCTTTCCCATTTACGGCGGCCGTCTTTTCACGCGACGCGCCAGGCTTTCTCCGTATAGAGGAGGCTATGCCAAAACGTGTTCCATATTGAAATCATCTTGGATTCCGTCCGATCGTCAAGGTGTGACTGTCGTCGACTGTAACTGTGTTATTTGAGTTCTTTCTCAAATAAATTATTTTTAGATAACGCTGCATCGTGTGGTACGTACAATATATTGTTCGAATGTTAACACTTGCTAATTTCTATATCCGTGTCCTGTCCATTGGTAAACACATTATTTGTGAGCGCGAAAAAAATGCACGCCTTTCGGCTATCTTCTGTTGTAAATTATTTTTGTCAGCTAAGCGCTTTGTCGTTTGACACGCTGCTAATCGGGTAATGCCGTCAAAACTTATTGTTAAAAAAAAAAAGAAAAGATAAAAGAACTAACGTTTTAGTCTCCTTCGTGCTGTCGTGCGCGTACCCAACGAAATAGTTTACAGTTTTTGTGTTTTTCTTTTTTTGCTTTTTTGTTTGTTTTAAATGTGGCACAATGCTTTCTCAATGTCCTCGAGAAAGTACAGTGGTAATCACACTTGTCTATAACGCGCGAGCGTTCGGCTTTCTCCGGGGAGCGCTAGACTGGTGGCATTCGCGGAAACTAAGCTAGTCACGTGGCGCAACATGGAACGGCCCGCTCGAGGGGTGTCCTCCCCACTCTATCAGCGGGCGGCGAACGCGGAAGGCTGCTCGCACGCTTTTTACAAAACATCATTGGTCGAAAAAAAAAAAAGCATGAAGGCGTATCAACGATGTCGTCCTCAAAAAACAAAAATATATCATAAAGCACTTTACTTTTATCGCTTATCAAGCTGATAGAGTGGGCAGGACACCCCTCGAGCGGACCATTGCATGTTGCGCCACGTGACTAATTTAGTTTCCGCGAATGTCACCAGTCTAGCGCTCCCCGGAGAAAGCTGCACAATCGCGCGTTATCGACAAGTGTTATTAGCACTGTACATACACCATGAAGCACAAAATACAACGGGAGAAGACGATAATTTAGCCGCCAGCAGTGGTTCAAACTGCGCCTACGCAGGCTGCGCCCTGTCGAAATCACAATCCACTCGGTTAGTGTTAGCAGAAACGCCGGTGAGAGTCTAGCCTCAAACCCAGTGACTTGGCTCGAAAACGGTTTGTTGCCCCTGAGGTCGAGTGCTTCTTGCAAGTTCGACTGCTCCTAGCGCACTTCGAGCGTTTGTTTACACCCCAAATGCGGCCACGTGGGTTTGTTTTTCCCCTGACCTCAACCAATTATGGCCCGGACTTGACTGCCTCACCATCAACCATTCCCTACCCGTTCCTTGTGTTGTCCTTTAATTGGCGTGGCCCTCTTTGGGCTCCGATCTGCCAAAGACGCATTTTACAACATATAACACGTTTGCATGTCCGGCTTCAGGGCGCTGCCATCTTGCTCGGCTGGGGTGCGCTTGGATACTTCATAATCCGCTTACGAAGCCTTTTTAAGGCGTCGTAATCGGATTATGGCCGCGCCCAAGAGCGCACCCCACTGAGCAAGATGGCGGCGCCCTGAAACCGGACTTGCAAACGTTTGCCAAGGTGTAAAAAGCCAGAAATCATCTCTTGCACTTCCCACTTCTGTTTGATTGAAACGCTCGATGAAGGATGGATGTGCCTTCATTCTTTTGCGCCGAGCCTTTGCGCCAAGAGCGAGTGCAACACATGGGAGAAGCAGAGAAGGCTGAAAAGGAAAGGTTGGTTGTCGAGGTTGGAGCTAATCTTTAGGTCTTGCATTGCTTGATACACCGCCTGAACCCATACTGAACAGTGGCTCTTCCGGAAGCCAGGAGAGAGCGCATTTGCTTCAAGATCGCACTCCTCGTGGCTGAAAGGGGTTCATGAGGTCGTCCGAACTAAGCAAACCGCTTGGTTTGAACGACCTGCATAGATCCCCTTAATTCGGCTGCAAGGAGTGTGATCTTGAACCGACTGCGCTCTGTCTATGGCTTCCGGAAGAGCCACTGTTCAGTATGGGTTCAGGCGGTGTATCAAGCAATGCAAAACCTAAAGATTAGCGCCAACCTCAACAATCAACCTTTCCTTTTCAGTCTTTTCTGCCCTTCCCCTGTAATTTACGATAGATTTTGAACCACACTTTTTAAGTAGAAAGGGAATACACAGGTGTCTAAATACAGTGTTGAGAACTGCATTAAAGCACTACTTCAGGGACGTTTAAAATAATACTTGTACTTTACTTGAAGTACATCCTTCGAGCATAGTACTTGTACTTAAAGTATTTTTTCGGGTACTTTCCGAGGAAAAGTACAATTCCCACTCCAAAGTTCATTCCCCAAATTTGGTCTTGTTGATTTTGTATCACAAAATGATGCAATCTGTCAATTCTGGAGCCACTTCACTTTATCCAATATTCCCCGCCATTTCCGTAAATAACCGATGCACCCCCGATTACACCTTTAAAATGTATACCAGTTAAGAAAAAGGAAAAAACTAACAAACGTATAAGGGGATGAAAGAGCACAATGAAAGACTTTGTTAATAGGAACTTGTACTTTAGTTGGAAAGTACATTGTTTATACTACTTTACTTCAAATACATTGCACCCGGTGTATTTACTACTGCACTTGAAGCACATAATCTCTAATTTACTTGGTACCTCAAGTACTCTTTTGGCGTATACTTCACAAAACACTGACTAAATGGTGAATTTCTCTGGGGAGAGAAGCTGAAGGAGATGGGGAGATGAGAGTACGGTGACGTCAGAACAGGGCCGTGTGCTCCTCGTGCAGGATCTGGCGTTCGAACGTCGAACGCCGGCGTCTGGCGTTCACCGCCAGATCACCAGATTACGAGACGCTACTGCGTCTAGTGTTCAGCCGTCTTGTTGCTCAAAGTCATTATTGCCGGTCGTCTGAAGCTTCGTGTGAAATCATTAAAAGCGGTTTTTCGCCATCATAAAAAGAAAAAAATGCTAACGGTCTTTGACAGAGCAAAACGATATCGTCTGAGTTTCTTGACACCGTATGGAAAGTTGGAGACCTCGGGAAGTCGCATCGCACCTCGTGCATCTGTTTACCCTCCAGAAGCGCCCACGTGCTTCTGTTTTCCAGGTTCATATCACATGAGCGAATGACGTTTGAGCGAATCGCCGTTTTAGAGAATAACGGGGGCGCGCGTTAACCCATCCGGCACGCTGCGCTTTAGCCGCTTCGCGGCGACAGTCTGCGGCGGCTCATTACAAAAACGTGAACCCATTTGGCCCACCCGAAAACGCCGCTTCGCGGCGTCCCACTATTCGCTAAAGTGTCATTCGGTGAAACGTGGGCGTTCGCTAATACGTCATTCGATCAAGTGAGTGCCTCCCCTGTTTTCCCCCCCTATCGCAACCAATGACAGCTCGCGCTTAAGTGCATCTTCATTCCACGTTTGATTTTTTTTTTTTTTTGCGCGCTTTCTACACATGTTGCATGTTAATTGGCGTCTCTGATCCTCCATCCCAATGCGCCCAAAACAATTTTTTTTGTTATTGTTCAACAAAATGGCGACGACCACAAACAAATCAGAGAACGTAGTGCCGGGATGCTCCGAGTGTATACTCTAGGTTAGGAGTAGTATAGGCTGCGGATTTGTAAACATTGGAGTGACGAGCTACCTCGCTCCGTTTTTTTCCCGTTTCTCTCGTATTTATTTTTTTTTTTCACAAGTAAATTACGATTTTCTATTTGCTAAATAAATTTTCACGTCATCTCATTTGTGGATCGTAGCATTTAGAGTTGGGAGATCGATCTCTAGCGAAAACCAACCTAATGGCCGACCAGAATTGTTTTTTTTTTCATGTTTTTGTAATTTCTTTTTTTTCTTTTTACAAAAGTTTGGGAATAGTATTGCCGTTGCCTTCCAGGGAAATGCTGACCCTTTTTTTCCCTTCTGTGATCACGAAGGTGTCGCGAAGGTCCGGCAGGCACCCATTCTCTGAGGCCGTTGCTCGCTGCTTCGGGGAAAGTCGGGGGGTTGACAGCGGCCTTTCCCGAATACGTTGGGAGCTTGTCGGCAATAAATCCAATTCTCACCCTCGATCTTACGTCCTTGATGTGGTCTAGAGCAACTAAATTAGCTACGCTTTAGAGTAACGACACTCCAGCCATCTTGGTTCTTAAGGCCACGGTCCCACTGAATGGGGCAGTTTAGGTAATTTTTGGCAGGTTATTACTCAACTCCTTTTAAATACTGTTTTGTGGGATTTGTGCCATTTCAAAGGAAATGCAATCCTCTTCATTTGATATTATGTATGTGTTGGTTTTTACTGTTCGTGCGCATTTGTAGCTTTGCGAATATGATGGCACGGACCCTCACTTGCTCCGCTAGTTCGTGCTTTATGAAGGATCCATTAAAGATAACACGGTTCCAATATAGCAGTTTTGTTAAGATGAAGTCGTAGCAGAATGTAACGATACACTTTTTGGGGATTTGCACTACTTCGTTTTTTTCATCCCTCCAAATATTGCCCTAAAATTGACATCTTTCAGCAGGAATATGTTTTTAATGACTAGCGCTAGGACAATGAAATTAACTACAGATGTATTGCTTATAATTGGTAATGTGCAATAAAAAATTTAATGTTGTGTAAATATTTTTTGTTTAGATATTTTATATCAAACGTAGCACTTTTTTGTGCTTCGAGTCATGGTACTTCAAATGCCGCTGAAGAAATAATTAAACTATGATAAAATATTTTATAACATTTAGAGCTACAATGGTTGCCCAAGAGGTGGACGATGGCTTTTTTTCATTTTCGAAGTCATAACGCTCCAGGAGCTTTTCAAACTTACCTGTTTTTGACGCATATCTTTTTTGGACATCAAACAGATTTATTGGCATCTAATAACATTTATTGTTTGGAATAGATATACATTGCGATGTATTAAATGTTCACAGTGATCTTGCTTTGGTTTTTTAATAGGTGTGGAGCTTAGCTAATTTTAAAAACAATTAAAAACTGTTTGGGTTTTTTGTTGCGCTACCTGGCGGATGGCAGACAAACTGCTGATTTCTAATGTTCAAAAAATTTCCGAGGGCGGCGTTGGCGTCTGTATCATCATCAATCTCCGTGTCGTTTTACCTTCACATTTAAAAAAATATATTGGACGATTTACTATCGATAAATGAATGCTTTAAGTACTGGGTCAGGTTAATGAATCTAAGACAAATAATTACACAAGCGTAGCGTGATATAATTTGTTCATTATTCGATATGATTGAAATCAATAAGCAATAAAGACTAAGAGGAAAATAATACACCCGAGTTCACTTCATGCCTAGAGTCACTAAATGAGCTTTAAAGTATCGGCACTCTGTTCCCCAAAATTGTTTTGGGCGCCGCCATTTTTGGTCTTGTTCAGAGCAAACGCAACTGCCGATCGTCATGATCCAAAAGTACGACTTCCTCAGCTTTAGGTGCGGTGCGAGGAAGCTGGTGCAATATTGCAATGCTCTGTCGCGGGTCGTTTAAACATTTGTGAGGGACGGAAAAGCTTCAGATAACTGGCAACCATGATTTTAAGCCACAATATGGGCAAGTGTCGTTCCTCTGAACCGTAGCTAATTTACTGGCACAAGCGGGAGCAATGAGGAAGAGGCAGGTGTCAAAAGGTAGTGGCTTGTGGAATCCACGGGGCTTACGTCATGGTCCCTCCAGGTATTACAAGCCTCTTGAACAAGAGCATGAATAGTGTCATTAAATAAGCTACGCTTCAGGGTAGCGACACTTGGCCATATTGTGACTTAAAATCATGGTTGCCAGTTATTTGAAGCTTTATCTGAAATCACAAGAAACGCTTTTCCGTCATCCACTTTAAACAGTTTGCTACAAAGCAAAGCAACATTATATGAGCTTCCTAACACCGAATCTAATGCTGAGTATGTCGCACTTTTGAATTATGACGATCGGCAGTTGCGCCTGCTCTGCACAAGCACCAAAATGGCGGCGTTCACAACACTGTTGGAGAAAAGATTGCCGATACTTTGAGCGCAGCTCATTTATTGGCTCTAGTTCCCGCGAAACTCCTTTTCCCTGACTGAAACTGAAAGTAAATATGAATAATACACCATTATTATAGCTTATTTAGTTATAACCAACTACACATTATGAGAGGAGGAAGCGGCCGGGTAGGAGAAACGTGGGTTTTATGTGCGACCGTTCTAACTAGGGTGCCTCAATGTCCTAGTTCTAACCGTCTCAGAAGAGAGAAAGCGCGAGCTTTCGCTGGTTTAAAAAAGGCATCCAAAGAAAAGTAGCGGCACGCTGTGTTCTTTGCGATTATGCGTCTAATTGCAAATTGTTGTGTGTATGTTTATACAGCCGTAAGTTAGACTGCCTTAGTGGGCGTCTGGTGTAGCTGTAGATGAGCAATTTAGGCAGTGCGGAACAATTACAAACCTGGGGTCTTTAACGTGCGCCACGCAGTAGGGATACACGACCGCACGCCGGTACGATGCTCTTCCAGATCGAAACGGGAAGGGGTGGGGCGGGTTCTGCAGCGCGAGCTTTCGCTCCAAGTGCTCCGAGCTGGTGTGCGCTAGACCATGCACTCGGCCACCGATCCCCCCCCCCCCCCCCCCCCCCCTTGTGCGTCTAATTTATATACAGATATTAGTATTTGAAGATCGACGATGGACGTCGATCGTCTCGAGGTAATGTTACGTAATAACATTATATAAATAATAAATATGTTGAAGGACTGAACGACTCAATTTTTCAATTCTTGGATTGTAATATGGCGGTAGCCTATTGTACTTACTGTTGATGAAGAGCAATATGAGGTGACGAGGTAATGATTAAAGGATGAGGCTCTATAAGGACGACGACATTAGTGGGTATCGAACCACAACGCACAGTGCCAGACATGTTTCAAGTATCGTGTACCCAAAGACTTTCCTCACCCGCAACAGAATACTGTAGAATCCATGAGGATGCTGCTTTACAACTGTACGTGAAACAGAAAAACTGCACTGTGCAGAAGTGCGGCTTATTCGGTAATATGAGGGACGGATTTCTAGCAGCATTCCCTGATTGACTACTTGGAACAAATGGCCTCGTTGACGTAAGTTATCCCCGTTCCAAAAGATTCTTGAAGCATACTTAAACCGCAAAGGACTATGAGGCGAAAAATAAAAAAAAGAAGCCTGGTGTGAAAGGTCCTAATCACCCACCGTAGCTTCTAATTCAAACACAAGGGCAGTTACACATTACACAAAGAGAGTTGTGTGATTTAGTTATATTTACACTCAAGGGCATTGATATCCAACGTATTCAGAGCGATGACACCTTCTGGTCAACCAACATAGATCCTTTTCTACTCAAGTTTTACATAAAGGGCCCGACTTCCGCTGAAATTCCTCACGTAGACGAGTTATCCGACCGAATAAACTGCCATTACTCCCGATCTGGGAATCTCTTAATCTTCGTTCGTAGGCCATAGTATCATGAGATAGAGGGGTGTGGGCTCTTCGTCCGCCGAATATTGGGTTCGGCGGGTTTTTTTCCGTGTGAAATGAGACCGTCGCGTGCTGCCGGAACAAGAACCTGTGATTCTTCACTGAACAACTTTTTCCGTAAGCTCCAAAAGGGCTTTTTTCCGTTTCGCACGCCATCTGTTCTTTTGTGCCCGTTAGTTGCAGGATGGTATGGTGCACTAATGTGAAGCCTGATGCCGTTTTTTTTTTTTTTTTTTTTTAAATTTTGTTTATTTTATTTGAAGCAAGATTTGGCGCGTTATCAAAGAAAAGTATTTTTGGTAGGGCAAAAGTAGGTAAAAAAGACCGTAGAACGTCTGTGACGTGTTTGGACGTCGTGGCAGGCATCGTGTAAACTTCCAGTCACTTAGAGTACGCATCGACCATGACTCCGCAGATGCGGATACGTTTCGCCACCCACCGACTGAATAGTGGATCGTTTTCAGTTACTGCTCATGATGCCGTTGGACTCAAGGAAGACTTCGAGTCTTTCCAGAAAGTTTCTGGGAACTATAATGTAACCTTTACAACATCTTCCGGACCCCGTGAAACACAATATTTCGTGACCTTTTTTTAGTCGTCATTCAAATGGTGAGGTAAGTACCGTAAATCGCGAAGCGGTTTACTTGACGTCCGCTTCCACTGGTGCCATGGGAGATTGTGTCTACTGAGCGTGCATTCT